>NC_056741.1:1598958499-1599075999 GCF_019279795.1 Protopterus annectens | reverse complement strand
GACCCTACATATACTGGGCTGCTATATAGTTTGGTCTGATGGCTGTCTGTGGTATGGGACATGTGTGTGTATGTCTCTACAAATATATATGGCAAAACAGTACCATAGAGTGGGGCAGCATGTAACATCTGATAGAAGGGGAGATAGAACAATGACATCTACCACAGTCTGTACACAGGCTGAAGTACATATTAACAATACACACACTGCTGACATTCACCATCACTACACAGACCTCAGTACTGTACAAACATCCACAGAATGTCCAGCTTATGTCATGACATATAACCCCTACTGTACATGACATGTGTAGCAATCTGATATATCACTGGCTTGTTATCAGATATGATGACAGTATTTATGGTGTATAGCACATATGCACCACTTCATGCATGTCATATGCACAAAGGTTGACAGAGGTGTGGCTGACAGCACATACACAGGGCCAGTATAGACATGTTGCTGTGATAATCTCATATATTTTCCTTTGTAATGGGGTTTGTTGCAACATATGTCCTATGAGGGATATGAAGTTAGTAACTGTCATGGCCTTCACCGTCTACAGACTGCAATCCTCACACTACCTTCTGCATTCCACAGATTGATGCACTGTGGCTAACACATGAAACCATAGGCCCAACACTGGCCAGTCTGCAGATGGCCTGCAGATGGGGATTCCTCATATACATGCAACTGACATGGGAGGTATTGCGACATGTATGACAGGCATATCCAGACAAACACTGTTAAACCAACATTACTCCAAATGCAGTATAGCAGCAATTACAGTCTGTAGTCAGGTCAGGCACATCCCCCTCCTGTTTTTTGCCCTCTTTCCACAGTGTATGTTGTTAGAGGTAAATCCCCACTCCATCTGAGATGCTGTTTGCAAAACATCAGATTTAGTTCCTGCTCACAGTGACTGCAAAGAGCCAATACCACCATGATGTTCTTAGGTATTGGAGTGTGTTTCCATGCAATTGGCTATGGGATTGTTGCCACAGCTGTTCCACATGCAATAAGCTAGGAGAGGGCTGCAATTCATGCAGAGGCCATCAGCTGAACATGAGCATCACGTAAAATACGCATGCTGCTGCCTAATCAAGGCAGGTGTGGGTCTCCTCATCCACCAGAGAGGGAGTGGGGGAGGCAGACAGAGGCAGATACATGTCAGGGAGGGGTGGGAGACTAAAACTGAAGCATATTTGTGTCACACACCTACCACCACACGGTATCAAACCCCTACAACTATGTAGTGCTATCACAATTTGATGCAGTTATTGCATGCACCACATGAGTGACCTGATGTGGCACACTCAGAACATATATGTGAGGGTGAGTGACATCTGCAACAGGGAAACAGTAGATATATGGTAGGTGTCATACATGTGCCTGTCTGTATGAACAGGTGCCAGCGTCAACACAGACACACTCACACAGCGACACATACACATTGACACACTTGGCAGGGCCAGGAGTGCAACTCATCACTAGTGGGATTGCCACAACACATCAGTGTGCAGGTATCACATGCATCACACAGGTCATACAGAGGCTATATGGGCAAAGAGTATGAGGAGATGTCAGACATTAGACAGCATGCTTCAGTATGCCCTGCGGGGTTGTAGTGAGTGTGGATGTGAAGATACGCACCATACAGCACACACACACGAACACACAGGGTGCCAGTTCTGACATGCATGGGTGCATGCCTACACGGGTGTGTGGTGGTCAACTGTGCCAGCAGGCTGTACAAGGGTAGGCAATGGGTATACCTTTGCATCAGGCCACTTGACAATGGTCTGCATTGTGGCTCAGGCCTGTAGTTACTGCATTTGCCCACACAGGTGGGTATTGCATCCACCATCCAGTCACCTGGGTGACTATTGTGTGTGGCCAATGCTGTACACCACATGCCATGTGTGTGTTCCTTAGTTCATGACATGGATGGTGTCTGGGATGTGCACACCTCCCACATGCATGTACAGTGACATGTGGAACTGTACCTGGGGTATCTGGCCCATGGTGTGAACACAGATTATCATCAGATGTGCTAGTCTTGCCCACCTGTGGCAGGAACTGGTAATGGGCAGCAGGTTTACCCTTCACCTACATTGATAGCATGCCAACAGCATTCCCTGATGTCAGGGTCATCTGTCCATACAGGGTATGTTGTCAGGCATGGCATGTCCATTGTGAGTCACATGTGAAGGCACTACAGGTGGTGCAGGTGTCCATTGGGGAACATGGTGGAGGTGCACTGACTGCATGTACGTGCATATTGGACAGATGGGCAGGGTGACATGCCCTCTGTAGCCCACTGCCATCACTGCATAGTTACTATCAGTGGCCAATATGCAGTCTAATACCCACATATTGGCTGTTGCCCAGGCATGTGTGTGCGTATGACATATGGGTTGAGTGTGTGCTCTGGGTAATAGTGGGGTTGCTAATTTGGATTGGCTAGCCTTGATGTCACATGTATGGGTATGGCTTTGCACCCCAGCCTCCCAGCTAATTTACATCTGTTATCTCTGTATGGTTGACATTGTGATATATAGTAGGGCCACCATAAAAGTAATAAGCAAAACCCCCTCTACATTGCCCTGTCACACACTCACCTCTTTACAGGATACGAGTTACACACACACACACACACACACACACACACACACACACACACACACACACACACACACCCCTGTCATGTCTGGGAGTAGAACCCCTACCTGACTAGTTTATTACACTACAGCACTACGCAGTTATAGTATGTGCCACAGGCACTATTGGAGTATTTCTTCCCCAAAGGTGTATTTCACAGTGACTGACATCATCAGGCTTACCAAAGTAGGGCATTTCAATTGTACTGCGAGTGACTAGCCTAAAATGAATTGCTCCCTGCGCAGACAGTGAGACACACAAAACATCCACAACTGTCATGTGTGGGTTTAGAGCCCTTAACCAAGGCCTGTATCACACTACAGCATAGAGCAGTTATAGGTCGCACCACAGGGATTACTGAAGAACTTTCTCCCTATAGTTGTATTTCACAATGAATGGCATTAGCAGAATTGACAAAGTATGGCATTTGAAATGTACTGCGAGTGAGTAGCCTATGATGCATTGCTCCATACACAGACATTGAAACACATGCAAAACATCCAGAACTGCCATGGGCAGTGATGGAACCCTACCAGAGTTCTAAATCACACTACAGCAGTACACAGTTACAGGACACACTACAGAGATTACTGGGCTATGACTTTCCCAGAGGTGTATTTCTAGGTGAGTGACATCATCAGCCTTGCCAAAGTTGAGTATATGAATTGTACGGGGTGTGAGTGGCCTAAAAGGCATTACTCTCTACTCAGTCAGACACACACAGATTCACACAGTTGCCAGGTCTGGGGGTAGAACACCTACCTAACTACTTTATCACACTACAGAAACACACAGTTACAGGATACGCTACAGAGATTAGTGGGCTAAGATTTTCCCAGAGGTGCATTTCTAGCTGAGTGACATCAGCAGCCTTGCCAAAGTTGAGTATATGAATTGTACGGGGTGTGAGTGGCCTAAAAAGCATTTCTCTCTACACAGTCAGAGAGACACGCACACACACACTCACACAGTTGCCAAGTCTGGGGTTAGAACTACTACCTAACTAGTTTATCACTGCAGCAGTACGCAGTTATGGGATGCGCCATGGGGATTACTGAGCTACATCTCTCCCAAAGGTGTATTTCACATTGGATGACCTCAGCAGGCTTGTCATGATACTGCTATGGGGAGGGCGGTGTGTGCATGGGCTGTAAACCATTCATGTAGGGGTTGACATGCCACATGCAGGCACACATGGGGTCATATGCCACAGGTACGTGTATACAGCTAGTAGGTGACTACTTCCCTGTACAGTCATGTTGCACAGCTGGCATGTGCAACACGCTGTCATGCTGACAGATACTAGTGGCTAGTATATGCAGTGAGTGACACCTGCACCTCATGTGTTTGGGGCCCTTTGGCTGTGCACTGGGTGGGACAGGCCCAGATGGCTCCTTGTCATGGTCACCCTCTTCCACACATCTATGTCTGTCTACCTTTGGCTTATTATAGTGTGCTGTCCTTACATATATGTCTGTATTCCTATCCACTGTGTGTGCAAGGCAGGAGTGGTGCATACTGACATGTGTCTGCACTAAGAATTGCAACTGCCAGATATGTCTGGTCCACTGGTGTTTGCTGACATGGCCTTCATGTGTTTAAGTGTGTGAGCATGCCCAGTTTGACCTTTCAGTATGTTGTTGACTGACATTGCCTTCATTCCTCTGTGTGTGTGTGAGCATGCCCAGTATGGTCATCTATATTGCATGTGTGGATCAAGTCCAGGTAGTTTGCACTGCAGTGCTGACTTTGTGTTGTACACCAACAGATAGCATGCTGTGTCTGCAGGGTATACATCAGTCATTTGGCATTGACTGTTGCTACATTTCAGCATAGCGGAGGGGGGGGCACCTAACTGTTTCTACATTTCTACACAGGGTTCGGGGGGTCACACCTGACTGTTACTATAAGTGTACGTAGGATGGTGGGGCACATCTGACACTTTTACACATTTGCTAGGACTGAACTGGTATGTCAGGTACACTATTTCAGTCTGTAGTCTTACCTATCGTGCTGGCTAGAGGCATATCAGTGTACTACAGAACTTAGCTTTAACTACCTACATATTAGTTTCTGACTTCCTAGCCTTCACAACTTACATCCAACTGCCTGACCTGCTGCAGTCTCTCTGTGTAGGCCTGGGGGAGGGGTTACCCATAGGGCTCATTCAGAGGCCATAGTACAGCATTTATTTGTGTTTGTCTACACCTATCCTGCTGGCTGTGAATGTTTTTGGGTATGTGGCCCCCTCAACTGGCATGTGTGAGTCACTTACCTTGTGGGTGTCCCAGTATTGAGGGTGGTGTTGCAGGGCTGCCTATGTCGGATGCACATAGTACATTCCCTATACATGGTTGAGCACAGGTAGTGTCATGTTTGGCATCCCTTTTATTGTATGTGCGAGTCGGAGAGAGGTCTCATTCCCTGGGTCCCTACTGTGTCAGTGCATATGCTATGCGTTGCCTCTTTGCCAAGACCAGGGCATACTGGGCACGTCTCCTTCTGCCTACTGGAGCAGGCTCAGGTTGTTCCTCCTCCGGGTCACTCTGCACCTGTGCACGCCTTGGCACTGGTGAGGGGGCTGTATGGCCCTGCCCCATGCTGTTCTTGCTGCAGCTGTTTCCGCAGGATCATATTGTGTAGCATGGCAAATACAAGAACAATTTGGGTACATGTAGTTGGTGAGTACTGCAAGGCTCCACTGGATGTGTCCAGGCACGGGAACCATGACTTGAGCATCTCAAACACACGCTCTATTATGATTCATGTTTGCGCATGTGCCTCATTATGGAGTTTTTGTTCGGGTGTGTGTGCATTTCTGATGGGTGTCATCAGCCATGGCTCCAGTGCATATCCAGCATCCCCCACTAGGTGACCATGTGGAATGTCCCCACTGGCAAATGTCTGGTACAGCTGTGTCAGATACCAGATGTGGGAATCGTGGTAGCTTCCAGGGCAGCCAGCACACACATTCATTATTATGCCCTGGGCATCGCACATGACCTGGCAGTTGATGGAGGGGAAACTTTTGTGGTTGATGTAGACCCTACCCCGCTCACCTGGTGGTGCTTTGAAGCATATGTGCGTGCAGTCTATTGCACCCACTACCTCAGGGTGTTCTGATATTTGGCCGAAGAGATGCATATTGCTGGCCAATGCCTCACGGGTGATGGGAAAATATACATGCTCACCGACATGTGCTGACATGGCATCCGGGAACTGGTGGAGTACCCTGGATGGTGATGCCTGTGAAATCCCCATCATATCCCCAGTTGGCCTTTGGAAGGTACCTGGCTGTAGCTAGTATTCTTAGGCCTACACATACCTTGGTATTCACTGGGATGGGTTCCCCTCTGTTAGTTCTGTGCGTGAGGCGTGGCCGGCACAGTTCAACAATTTGCTGTAGGAGGTCCCTGTCCACCCTATAGCGCTCCACTATCTCCAGCTCATGTAGCCCTCTGTAGGTTACCCTGAGTCTGTACACTCTTCTTAGTCTCCTCACTGTGGGTTGCTCAGCAGCATTCACATCCTCACCATCCTCAGCCTCCTGCACATGCTGGTTTATGATAGCAAAAGCAGCCCCTAACATTTTTTCTCTTGCTTTCATTTTGTAAAATTTCCCCATCTGTATACACCAGTGGTGAAGAGGTTTTGGGAAAAACAAGGGGGAAAGGTGTTTACATAGTTTATAGTGGTGTGCTGGGCTGGGCTCCTGCCTGTGTAATTTGCTGTTTCTGATACATTTCACCTGTCAGCTAAGCTAGTTCTCCTTGATTACCTTTCTGCTGTTGTTTTCCCTTCCCATTGCCTCCCTGTTTAAGCCTGTGTGTGCGCCGCACAAATGGAGTGCTCAGATGTGCACAGAGCTGCTATTTCCTGGTTTAACTTCCTTTTTCTTCCTGTAAATCCCAATGCACGGCATGGACACCCGCTTACACTTTGTAAAGAGTGCTAGGCAGTTTTGACACACCTCTAGCTTAGCTGTGCTAAGCTAAGAGCAGTCCCGAGCCACAGGGCTCCAATCCACTTACAGTATGCCTGACACACACCCTCATGATGTCACCTATATCCTAGTCTTGCACCCAGCTATTTATACTCTTACACTCTTGGGACCTGCCTCACACCCTGGGGAAATCTGGGATTCACTATCCTTCCCCTCATTTGCCTGCTAATGCATAGTTACATGCCCCACACTGAGCCTCCCCCCTTAGCAACCATTACTCAGTGGTCAGGTTGTCTTATGCCTGCCATTGACTTGCATGGCAGAATACTGCTTTTAGTTAGAATGCTCATTATAAGTTTATGTTTTTATATTCCCTCCGAGCCCATTTGTGTGTCGCTGCCCTATGCTTAAACAGCTGAGATCGGCGAAAAAAAATAAAAGTTTTTTTTTTAAACTGTTTGCAATGCCAATGGCCTTCTACTTGGCCATTGGCTTGCTTCCTCAATAATATGCATCCTTTATTTGGAGCTGTCATAGCTCTGTTTTGTAGTTTGCAGAAATGTACTCGGTTACTAACCGAGTACATTTCTGCAGATTGCACTAGTCTTGCACGGACTATTGCAAGCTTCCTGGATTGCAAAATCACCTAATTTGCATGGATTTCTCCTGCAAATTAGGTGATTTGCATACCAGGGCTTAGTCCGTGCAAGATTAGTGCTGGAGCACTCGTGCACGCCCCTGCCGACTTCTCCTGGATCGCACGGAATACATATTGCCTGCGTGAGCTCATGCACTCATCTTGCACTCCGTGCAAGCTTTTGAGAATCTGGGGGATTATATAGATCAATAAATGTTGTTCCATTTGAAAAAAATAAGTTACTGAAGAAGTGCGAAAATATAAAGAACAAAACTTAGAGGTGTTTGAAAGGTATGAAAAAAAACAAGTACATGGGAAAGAAAGAGATTCAATATGGTGCAATATTAATGCAAAGGAAAAAACAAAACAAATCAATAAAAAAAAGCTCCAAACATGTTTGAAGATAAATACAGGCAAAGCATCCAGATATCGAATGTTTCACAACACAGAAAAAAATAAGAAAACAAAGAGAGGAAAGGAAAAAAGTAAATTAGTAATGGAGAAGTTAAAGAAATAGAAAATGAATTAATGTATTACCTGTAAAGTGAAGGGTTTAGTGTAGAAAATCCAACTCTGGTAATGTCACATCATGATAGAACAATGAGTTCCCAAATGAAGGAGAGACAGGTGGAATGGGAAGTATCTGGTCACTTACAACATGAAGATACTCTGGAGCCTTCAGCAGGAAACCTGTACAAAAGTTCAGTTGGAGTTGTACAGCAAGGGAAGGAGCAGAAAATAGTGGCAGCTCTGACGCAGTCACTGTTGTGAGGTGAGCTCCCATGTGAAAAAGAAATGGAAGAAAATATGTTACAGGAAGATGTTCTGGAACTTTCTATAGAATGTCCACAAGAAACAAAGAAAAATAATGTTCCCTCAGTTTAGAAGATCATAGGATCATAGGAAGTTATTCGGCTAATGGCCCTAGGGCCCTTACAAGACTAGCCAGGTTCTATCCTTATTTCCATGATGAGCGCCTATTGCCCCTATCCAAGAGGGACACAGGTGGAACCCTGAGGTGGATTTACAGTTGCCCATCCGATTGTCCAGATTATGTTTGAAGAGGGCCAATGAGCTGCTCTGTTTGACATGAAGTGGGTGTCTGTTCCAAAGGTGTGGTAACTTCTGGGAGACAAATCTGTCCCTCCAGTAGGTTCTATTAATGTCACATACCAGGTTAAGGTCTTTAGAGTGAGTAACCCATGTATTATTTGACTTACGGATACGCAGCATTTACAATAAAGCAGGGTCAGAGATTGCCTTGTATGCAAGATAATGATGTATGGGAAGAGTTGCTTGATTTAATAGAGATGGATAGACAGATTAAGAATGGTGAAAGAAATAGATTACAGAAAGTTAATAAGACCCAAAATGTTAGACAACATGTGATAAAATAAATGAACACAGTAATTAATACATTTTTCTTAACCTTGCATTTATTTCTTGAATCTAGAGTAAAATCCAATGCACAAATTGTGCTACAATTCCTGTTACTAAGCAGAAAGCCCACACTCTGCCTTTGATTCACAGCTTAAAAGATCATCTTTGAACCTCAGAGCCTGAAAAGATGATGAAACAATTAAAATCCAGTCTAAATTCTAATATTATCTTTACTAGGAAAAAGACAGATGATTGGTTGCTGGTGTATTTTATAGACATATATATATATATATATATATATATATATATATATATATATATATATATATATATGTATTTACAACATGTAAGTACAGGGAGAAATGAACTTGTGAGAATGACAAAAGGAGCAAAATTCGGATGGTGCAATCAGCGAATAAAGATGATGTTCAGGGTTCATAACAGATGTAACAAATGGTGATTGAGTTTTTAGCAAGAAACTTCTAGAGACAGGACATTGTTTTTTACTGCAAAATGAATGGTGGTGTGAACAGAAGACATGTTTACACCGGGATGGACACTGTCATGTTGAAGGGGCTTGTGTAGCTCAATAACTTTATGAGATATACAATGTAGGGCTAAGCCAAGATGGGCAGGTCATGGCAGAGAGGTCAGGCAAAGAATGGTCTATTGTCAAAGGTAATCACAAGCCACTGTAGTAGTTTTGCCAATCAAGCCCTATTTTGAAAAGCAACCAGAGACAAGGGTGTGACCCTCATGTCTGTGAGTGTGCAGCATGCCACTGTCTAAGCACAGAGGACAAGTATGAGACATACTACAGCTTAGGATGTGCTTGGGCTAAAGTAGAAGGATGTCCATCTACTCTGGTGCTCAGACATGTAACAAAGTTCTGATACTGCAAAGAACTGAGCATCACTGAAACTTGTAATGAAAGAACAATGAACCAAGATAAACCTGAAGTGGTTATGGATAAGCTGACAAGAATACATATTGAAATCTTGGGAATCAGTTACTTAAATTGGACAGGCCATATTGTCCCTGGCCACATGGTTGCCTATCAAACTGCAACTAGCTACATATGGCCATATGGGTAACTGTACTCACATACCATAAGTTCATAAGTTAGTACTAGGCTAACTGCCCTTAGCTACCCCATATGAGAATCAAACCGTGCACCTTGTGTCTTTAAGGTAAACACCTTAACCATTATGTCATCCTCCCACCAGGGATATTAACAGGTATCCCAGTCCTAGGACACCAGATACAATAACAGTACCAAACAATATCACTCTGCAGGCCACACGTGCTGTCTAACACAAGGCTAATTTGCATACTCCCCAAGTACTGTGCCTGCAATCCCATATACAACAGCTGTAACCTGTGGTGCTTGCGATAGGTATTACGAGTTACAGTGTGTAATAGTACATAGGTAGGGGTTCTAATCTCACCTCAGCCAACACAGTGTGTGTTTAACTATATCCCCTTGCAACACTATGGATATGCCCATATGGACCATCTCCAAGCAGTGGTTATGCATTTTACGGTCCTGTGACTAGCTGCTGGCCTCTACATTGCCCTTCTCTGCAAGGCCTGCTGATGTCATCCACCTTAAGAGCACTGGCAGACAGTTTAATATCTGCTAAATTCCATAGTGCATGCAATAAGTACTATGAGCTGTAGTGTATAATAGCAGATAGATATGGGTTCTAGTCTCACATCAGCCAACTCTGTGTGTATGTGTCTGTAAATATATCCCCTTGCAGCACTACACACATGCCCATATGGGCCATCTCCATGCAATTGTTATGCATTTTATGGCCCTGTGATTAGCTGCTGGCCTCTACATTGCCCTCCTCTACATAATCATAACTGATGTCCGCCACCTGTCTGACGTAGACACAGGATATTTGTAGACATGACAACTCCATTGCCACACCTTTTAGATTTAAAAGTTCAGAAAACCCAGGTGGCACGTAGCAAGGGTAGTAGACCTTATCACAAAGTATGAATGTATCATTATGCTGACTGCCCCCATTGTCCCTGATAGACTGTTCTACATATATGCATCTTGGGAGCCATGCATGTATACTGACATACCTTGCTGATGTCATATGTCTGTTGTGTTGCCAAGCCATCCTGTGCCATTGTATTGCTGCCATGTGTCCATAGATTATCCCCTCAGACTCCTGGACATACACTGGTCCATGACATGCTTGTCATTCTGTAACACTACTGCCAGTCCAACATCATGCAAACAGAGATACACAAAGTATGATGTGTAATCATGACACATGCAGGAATACAGTACCTGTTGTGGCCCACAACAGGTGGCATGGCAAAACAATACTGCACTACACAAGCACATGTCAAGTAATATAGACAACCTGAGCATCAGACACATAGTAGCATTTCCCTGCATTGATGGCACGGATGGCAGGGATGTGGCACAGGTATCATCACATGCATGGGGTCTGGTGTGGGGATGCAGGAGGCCTAGTCTGTGCCAAAATGTTGACAGCATGTGTGTGAATCAGGAAGGGGTGTGGGTTAGATGGGCCATGGAGAGGTGCCATGTGTGTCTGTTGATGAACTGCATGTGACAGTGGTGTTTGAGTGTGTGCATGTACACAGTCATGCCCAGTGCTAATCCTACACATTTTTATGTTGAACATCTGTGAACCGTACATGGTCGAGTGGAGTGTTCACCATCTCTGGCCACAAACATGGGAATTGCATCTGCCAGGAGTAGCACTGGCACCACCATACCCAAGTTCAGATGCAGTGCTAGTACCGGATGGTGATCGCTGTCTGCTGAGGCTGCGTCCCCCATGGAACCACCCAGGATCAAGTGCCCATGACCTGCCATGTTGTGGTGTGGACAGCACACTTCCCTCTGTAGCACTGGAGGTGCTACCAGTATGGGAGCGTGACTGTGCATGGCCACATGGACACTCTGCAGATGGTGTTACTAAACTATGCCCACATATCCACCACCCAACTCCAACCAGATGTTCCAGCACAGACAATGTGCGATCCAAGACAGACACTGTCTCAGCCCACTGTCTGTCTACTGCATCAGTAAACTGATACAGGGTGTCCACAAAGCAATGGAGGCAGTCAAGGATGTCAGACTGTGCTGTATCCATAACCCTAAGCATCCATCCAGTGTTGCGTCCAGAACATGCCTGTGCCTCCATGATGACCCAAAACATGTGCTGAGTGACCCGTGATGTAACACCTGCAACAGCTGGTGGATGGACAGCAGTCCTTCTAGAGCACCACTGTCAATCTGCCTGTGTTGAACCTCACCAGCTGTCTGGCTATGGACAGTGTCTGCACTCAGTGATACCATAGTTGCACACTGCCCTGTTCAATGTTGCCATCCTCTGACTGTCCAATATCTGTGGCCTCTGGGGACTGGATATGTGTGGCGATACAGACTGTGTGTGGTAATAATGAGGGGAGAAGAGGGATGTCAACCTCTGGGACAGATTCAGACCCCAACAGCCCCACCTGTGCCTCACTATGGCCACCAGCATCATCAGAGACTGATGAGACACTGACATCAGATTGTGAGGGGGGACAGACTCCAACCCCTCAGTCACCTGTGAAAACCAAGACAAAAGCAGTACATTACTACCTGCACTTTTATGAATGGTAAACCACACAGACTCATACAAATGAGGATTCACAACTGTATTTCCAATCTCACATCTTCTCATCTCCACTCCCATGCACAACAGACATCACACCAACATACACAGACAAGTCAAACTCTTTATTACATGCACTTCAACCACATCCAGGTAATGTTGCCAGTGCAATCTGGCTATAAGGTATGCAATATGACACTATACATGATAAAACTACACATAAAGCCCAGTACACCTATCTTGAGAATGATATGCCAGTACTAGTGTCACTGCCTCGGGTATGTAGCATCTCCCTTTAGTATTTGAACAAGTATATGGGAGTAATTGTCTCATGTATACCAGGCTGTGTAGTCACTCATAACTATAAGTGCAAATGTGTCAATGATTGTTCAAATACACACCTGTGATTACCCAGTCTATGAACCATAGTTAACTGTTCCAGAATGGAACATACAAATATTCGACTCTTGCTAAACACCTCATTTGTACATAGGGCAATATGGCAGCCCTTAACTTTCATAGAGTATATATGATCCGTAAAAACCAGTATCACACTTACCAGGTACAGAACCACAGACTTGGGCCACACCTGATGGACCTATGTAAAGGTGAGGGAGGGTTATTGCCAGCACCACCAAATGTTGCAACTCTACAAGGTAATATGTGCATATATCCACATGTACAGTAGCTACTGTGATGCTGGCTGTATTACTGACATTCTGAGTATGTGTGCACAACTGAGCATAAACCCCAACTCCTCCCCAATGCGTATAGATTTGACACCCTTGTACAGGTATGTACAGCCTGCCACAATGCCTGATACAGTGGCTGGGAGCTGTCATGTGTCCCTAGGTTCACCAGGAATTCCTATGTTGCCAAGAGTGGTTGTTACATTGCAGGACCTCCACCGATAGCAGCACAATCCCTGGTTACATCAGCTCCCCTTCGTCATGCAGCATTCAGCATGTCTGTGGCCCTGTGTCAGACCTGTTTATAGGTCCTGTCCTGTTGGCCAATGTAATTGACATCTCACACAAGGTCTGCATACAATGCTGTCCACTGTTCCTGATTATGCCTCCCCTGGACAACAAGATCTGATAGCGCTGTCTCAGTCCATCCACTATTATGTCATTTTCTGCATCTGAGAAGGGGGCATGGCTTCTGCGGTTCATGGTTCTTGAAAGACAATAAAAGGGGAACAAATTACAGGACCAGGTATATGGACATCCACTATGTACAGATCCAGCACACCCATAATGGCTTGCACTATCCACTGCTCCCTCACACATCATACCCCACAGTCTGGCAACACACTATGTGTGTGGATACCACCAAGATAGTAGCAATACTGGGGTATGTCCCTGTGTGCCATGACAGATTCTGCTGCATGTTTCTACACCCAGCACTGCAGTCTACTGTGGTGTGTCCCCTATGGGCAAACTGAAGTGTGTGGAGACTACAGCATCGCAGAGGGTAGGTACCATAACTGTCAGCTGTAGAGATGTCCACAGTTTCGCCTCATATGTGTGGTCAGTGTCCCATGACATTGTGGTCATCTGGCAATTCACTGACAAACATTGTGGGTTGAAATCAGTAATGGCAGACACACATTTGAGTGTCAGACTTCATACCCCTCTGAATATGCATGCTAATACAATAGATGTTATTGTAGCAACTTGCTATTAATGTAGGGGCAAACTGCAAAACACATCCCAATCTCTGGATCTTTGCCCCCCATTAAGTTTGGCTGTGTCCAGATTCCTTATGTTAGGGGATTGTGAGGTAAGGTAGGTCTGTAGTAGCTACCTTACTGATAGGTGTGTGTGTGCTACAGGCTGCAGCTACTGCTGCAGCCTAGAACACATAGGGGGAGTGTTAACACTTCAGAGGGCAACAAGCTGTACATGTAACTGTGGCAGCTGTGTCAGCCCTTCATTATGCCAGAGCCAGGGTAATGGCATGCATTACATTCCAATCAAGTCATGTGATTAGGGTACATCTGTTGTGCAACAGTTCCAGTAACAGAGTAGTAGGTGACATACAGTTACGCTGTATGGATATGTGCAGTGTGCCCACACCTGCAAGATTTTGACTTGCAAAACTGGATAGTAGTTCATAAACTAATAGTAACCTGTACAGATACAGTGTGCATGATTCAGCCATTAATTGCCGTCTTCCCAATAATGTAATTGAACTGCAACACAAGACTGGATTTGAACCCAGGACTGTGTGTGGTAAAATGTACTGCATGCAAGGCATTTAATAGACTTAGCTACTGTCACTGCTGCAGCAGGTGCATTTACAAGATATATGTGCACACATACAGACTGTGACAAACATTTTCTTCATCCATCTGTATGTGGATGGCTTTATATGGATGTATTTTTGCACCAGAGTCTTAGTTGAATATGTATTTTGCAATGAATGTCTTAGCAGGTGTATTTCTACATGTTGCTGATACAAGAGCAAATTTACCTCCTATCACAGACCTCACTTGCATACATTTTTATGTGCTTGGCTGTCTAGTGGTGTATTATTGTGCCAGAGTCCAAGAACACTCTTATTTTTCCCATTAAGTTTTAATTCCAGTTTGTGCTGTGCAGCACAGTGTGCAGTTCTGTTGAGACATGTCTAATTACAGTATATGGCCATCAGTATGTTTTGATGAAAACACCTGTTTTAATTAACATTTGCATGGTGTGGTGGGTTAATGCAGTGTGCTATATGTGCCATGTGCTTGGGTTTGAAACATAACAGAGGTGTTTATTTTGTACATGTGACTTACACTGTTATAAACACATATACTCATTAGGGCTATATTTAGTTGAGATAAGCGAAGCTGCATGACGTGGCACACCTAGCAGGTCTGTGCTAAATAAAAATAAAGAAAAGAAAAAAAGAGTAGATAGAAAAGTGATAAAATGGGGGCAAGCAGGGGGAAAAACATACTGAAAGGCATGTAGGAATGTGCAGGAAGGGTGTATGAAAGAACCATAGCTATCCATTTCTTGTACAGCAACAGCTGTGCACCTTGTCAGCTTTTGTAGATGAATTTGAATTATCAAACCCCAGAGAAAGGGATGAAGACAACATAACTGTGCTGTCAAGCCATTTGGACCAAATTACTTGTGTCCAGTGGACACGTGTGCGAAATGGAGAGCTATGTATAGGGTGATATTTTTTTTGTTAGGACAGGTGCTACTTTTTATTAAGGTAAGAGTGGAATGTTGGGGAAGGGACTTCAGTACATGTGGGTAGGTAAGTCGGGTAGGATAGGATGCATTTGCAGATAGACAATACAGACAAGACAGCAGACAGGGGTGGTGTGTGACACATGAGGTGGGTAAACACCTTGGATGGGGAGGGTGTTGTGGAATTCAAGTCACACATGCCTACAGACTGCAGCAGCATGACTTACATCCCCACCCATGGACAGTTGACACTGCTCCTTCATTTCCCCGAGGGTGACTGTGCTGGAGGTTGGACACCAGGGTGTGGCTTCCACACCAGGTTGGCCAGCATACCCTTAAACCGATGCAGGCGGCATTCATAGCTCTGATGACCAATCCTATGCACCATGACTAGCAGTTCAGCCTGGATGGCAATGCCCCCCACTGCCACCACTCCAAGGGGGAGGACAGGCCCCATCCCCTGAGGCAGTCCTACCTGACGCTGCAGGTGGTGCAGAGGCAGCTGAGGGGACACCACAGGTCTGGGTCCCAGATGTGCTAGGACCCATTGCCATGGCCAGTTGAGGCAAGGTAGACAGATCACCTGGAACAGGCATACCCTGATGTGCTGTAGTAATGGAGGTATAGCAATAAGTATAGGTTAGTTGTGAACAAATCATTGTTAGTAATAACAGCATGGCAGAACATTGAAAACAACCCAATTACATATCAATGCATATTATGTGAAACACAACAATAAATAACAGAACAGTCAGCATGTTAATAGCATGCCAGTAAGAGGTACAGCATAACGTCAACAAAATTGGTAATGTAGCAAGATATGTTAACATGCAACTATTATAATATATAACAATAATAAAACACATGTCCCAAAATACAGTTAATGTAACAACATATGTTAATCGTAAACCATTACCAATAAATAACAATAAGAAATAAAATGAAGATAAGGGGTGGGGAGAGAGAGAAAAATAGTCCATTAGTAACATTTCTGGTTATTTCCTTAACAACAGTATTACTATCTACTCTACAGGTCTGTATTTTATGTGTACAGTGACTACAAGTCTCCTATAGCTGATGTAGCATGTATATACCTCTCAAGCTATTTGCATGGGGGCTCTATGGGCAAAGCAGTAACAACTGCGGGTACACAACTACACAGAACACTTGCACATCAGGTGGACCTATAAAACTACCAAGGTGTTCTGTGGGCTAATTTGGTGATACATTGCAATCTAGGTGCTCACTTCCATGGTAATCCTGTGACAGATGGATGATGCACTATTAATTACATAGCGTGAAATTGTGAGACTTGAGAGACATTTATGTGTATTGTACAGACACTAAACAGCTGTCATGCCTTGGTTGGCAGACATGGGAATAGAACCAAATAGCAGTGACTGCAGGGGACATCTGCATAGGATGTATTAATTGACTGCAGCAACTTTTAACAGATACTCCAGGCATACAGCCATAACGGGATTATACATTTTATTTCTGACTGAACATTGCTGATGAACATATTCTTGCTAATGATTTTAACAGTCTGTGACATCTAAACACTCAATTATCTACTCATAATATGGGCTACCTCACCCATTTACCTGTAGTTCTTGTGGCAAAATAATTTGTCAGCATTATGTGACTGCTACTGTAATATTTAGTGCTACATAGCACTGGATTCAAACCCTGGTCTGTGTGTGGCAAAATGTACCAAATACAGATCATTTAACAAACTGAGCTAATGATTACTGACTGACTGATATTTACCTAGAGCTCACCTGGAAACAAAATATGATCTGGTAGTACTACTACAGTGTTATACTAGACTTCAGTGACAGTAGAACACACATGCATGAAGTACAAGCATAACGCATATAGTAGGTGCGCTATATATCAGTATAAGCAATGCTGTTGTATACAATCTATTGTTAGATGGTTGAAATATCTGTGAAGTGAACAGACAATATCAGTTTATGGAGGGGGCTACCTCACCCATATACCTTGATTACCTGATGTTGGTGGATGACAAAGCATTATGTGAACAATGTTGGCCTGGAGACAGGCTTGGACAGTAGTATATGAGTTAACCAAAACAATTTGTATGCATTGAATTTGCATTCTACAGTTATGACAGTGTTATACTTGACTGCAGCACCTTACCTTACAGCTCTACTGCAATGGTAACAACAAGACAATCCTGATGTACATCATTCTCTTGGTGTTATTGGTATTGTTTCATGTTTTATTGCAATACAGCTGTAATTCCACATTTACTGCACTACAGACTTTATTGTATATACATTAATGCAGTTACTGGTATTGTTCCATGTTTTTATTGCACTACAGTTGGCATTATTCATTGCTTGCAATACAGCTATAATTCCTCATGTATGGCACTACAAACTTTATTTTATATACTTTCATGCAGTGAATATTTTACTCTTTCTTGTTTATTTCACTGCAGTTAGCATAATACATTCATATTCACCACACTCATGATGTAACCTGGCCAAGTACCTGGCATGCAACTTCACATTGCGAGCCCTCTCAGCTGCAGCTGTTGAGAGAGAAGCACACCATTATGCATACCAGCTTTGCAGACATTCAGATAACATATTGTTAAAACAGAGATAAAATTATTTACATACTTGCAGGGCATTCCCTGCCTGAGCTTCTTGGACTCAGTTGTCCAAAATTCCCCTCTTTCATCATTTCAGATTGCCATGGTGGTGACAACACTGCTCACCTCTGCGAGCGGATACCAGTAACACTGGTGAGTTCTCCGGCCAGCCAGTCTCAGGCCTCCATCTTACACTCTGAGCCCTGGTAACCTGTCTGCAGCAGCCAATCATCATGGTTTTTAACTAGGAGTCCAACCAAGATCCTGGACTCCAGAAAACCCCAATGCTGCACCGAAACCATGCACCTTCACCAACACCAGCCATAGTAACTATCAGAGAATGAACTCCAATAGTTTCTGCTGTATTCCCACCTATTGGGCTTAATATAGGCTGTCCCCCCCTTACACATCATTGGGCAACATTCAAAAAAGCATTGTGTCACTAAGCATTGTGCAAACCAGGGAAGCTGAGCTGAGACTTGTGACAAATCGAAGAATTGCAGTCTTAGTGGAGCTTAGCAGTTCACAAACCAGCCGAGCAGAGCTAAGCAGGGCACAAACATTGGCAGCTGTTATCGTGTTTATGCAGTGCTTAGCAGGTCTTAGCATAGCTGAACAGAGCTTGGCAGACTGCAGCAAGGCCATCTGTTATGTAACAAATGCATAATATGCATATCAAAATTAAATACATATTTTCCTTCCATGTATTCAAACCCTGGACCTACTGCACATGAAGCCATAACTCTACCCATTTAGCTACAAGGATATTCAGCAGTCTGGTATACCTTTACATATACCACTGAGCTGCCTATAAGCAGTGCTGAGCACTGCACCATGCAAACACGCTTAGACATACCTTTAAATAAATAATTAATTACATCTGGTTTCTATTTTTAGATGTCTGGTAGGTGTCTGCTATCTTATGTGTGAGCGCAGCTTGGCAATGCTGAGCTCTGTGCTGCGTAAACATGCTTTTTTAATAAAAAAATAAAATACAAATAAAACAATGCACATTGCAGGGAGTCTCATACTCATCTCTATCCACAGTTACCACTACACCTCTCCCTACACTGATTCAATAACTGTGTTCCTCGGCTCTCCCTCAGCAATGTGCCATCATTAATATGCATGGTGCGCTGCTGAGGGGAAACCATGTACGTGGACACGGTAACATTCCGTGTTGGCTCTGCGTGGTGCCTACACAGATTTTATAACATCCTGGGGTATGTCATGTGCTGCATTAGATACATCAGATGCTGGAATCAAAATCAGTGTGAGAAATAGTAACAGCCTCAGATTGCACGTGATAATATTCTAAAGGCTGAAAGTGAAGAGTTAAAGAGCCTGTTGATGAAGATGAAACCATGGAGTGGAAAACCCAGTTTGTTATTCAACATAAAAATCTAAAATTATGACATCTAACCCTAATTATTGACAACAGGAGAAGTGGAGACAGTAAGAGAATTTTTATTTTATTTGGCTCAAAGGTCTTTACAGATGGTGATTGCAGCCACAAAATTAAAAGTCACCTGTTATTTGGAAGGAAAGCTATGGCAAATCTCCACAATATTTTAAATAACAAAGATACAACATTATTAACAGAGATCCATATAGTCAAAAGTATTTTTATAGGAATAAAATGTAGCTAATACAGTTGGATTATAGCAAAGGCAATGCACTGAAAACTTTTTGCTTTTGGACTCCGGTATAGGTGAAAACTTTAGAATTCCATGAGCTACATGAAGCTCATATCCATCAATACTTAAGTAAATAAATCCAAACTGTTCGCTGGAAGGCCTGAATGTAAAACGAACTCAAAAACTATGAAAACGTAATGCAAAGAAAGAATCGACTAAAGACATATGGATTCTGGAAAAGACTGGAGGCAAAAGAAGAAGGGAACAGGACAGGCTGAGGTGGATGGACAGTATTTCAGTAATGACTATGAATTCACAAGAACTTAAGTTATTAAAAAGACAGTTTTTGTGAGCTAAAGTCCTTAAAGTATCAAGGAATTAGATTTGACTAAATGACAAAACAGCAAAATAGACCAAGATACAGATATTTTCCCCAAAACACAAGTGCTCCGATAACACAGAGCTCTGCATTGTGATTCAGAAGTGCTGCTTCCCATTTGCAGCTGCTACGTGAAGCAGTGTGGAAAATATTAGAGCTATCAAACTCCAAATTTTTTAAATTTCAGATATTCTTCTTCTTAAATTTCTCTGTGTTCCATCCTTGCAGATGATTACATGAATTAGGAGGAGTTATTTGAGTGAGAATTCATCACCTGCAAAGAAACTTCTTTCATCACTCAATCTCTGGAATCTCTGTGTTCCAATTTTGGGAAGAAGATTCTGGATTGTTGCTGTATTCCCACATGCACTTTAAAATGCAGGCCATCAACACTGGCTTAGATAGATAAATCATTGACTTTTCCTTCAGATGACCCAGCTTCAAACAGCAGCCTGGCCACTGGAGGGACCTATCATGGGAAAGTGGCCATAAATGCCATCTCACTCCCCCTACGGTTGGGACCACAATTGGTCCATAAGGGAGGGCATCAAATTCAGTGCTTTTCCCTGTGGTACATAGCACCATGAGCAAGAAGGGGTGTGTGTGAAAGTCTAGCCGCTCCTGGTATTGGAAGCACTAGATGGAGTTACAGCCATAATATGAAGATGCACTTAAGTAACAAAACAGCTCTACCCCATGGATAATGGCAATGTATCGGTTCATGGCTCTTACCTCCAAGGGAAGCTAATAGGCTGTGGGGCTCTCACACAGAAGAGAAATGAACAGGTTTATAGAGCTTCTGAGAGGTGGGCTTAATTGTCACATTAGGGCAGGTACCTATAAAACGTTCAAAGAAAATGCAAAGCAAAATTACAGAAAATGTTTTATCTATTAAGCATACTACAAATCTAACTGTGGCTGTAAATGTGAATCACTGAAAAGTGAAAAAAAAAGTTAAAGAAAAATAACGAAGTAAGAAAATATGTAGTTTGCAAATGAACAGTCAAAGCATTAATATATAGCTTCTTTTTATCACCACAGTGAAATATATATAAATAGGGCAGTAGAAATAGGTGGTTTACCAAATCACAGGGTGATGAGTCTGTAAATCTGGGAAAATAAAATAATCTGGTAAGGGCATTTGGAAGTGTAATAGTCTGTTACTGGAACTATGAAGATTCCTTGAGGAAATAAATGGATATATGAATGAAAGACTGACTTTATGGGATCTCTGTAACATACATGACTGCATTATGGTTGCATTATTTTATGACACCTCTGAAAAATTTGGTAAGGCAACCCAAACAATTTTAATAAATTTTTTGTATAGAAAGCTAAGAATGAGAATTCGAGAACATAACATTGTTATTAAAAAGGGTGATTTAAAACTCTCTTTAGATAAACCTAGTATAAATTGTAATGGATGTAGAAAGTTTCATTTTTTGTGTTAGAGCAAGTGAATCAAATTCATTTTGTGACTGACTGTAACAAAATGTTGGAAGTTCATGAGTTAATATGGCAGATAATGCTTAGATAATTTTCCTGGACTCAACAAACTTACTAACATCAAATGTCTTCTTAAATATAAAAGTGCTTACAGTACTTTGTAAATTTAATTATCATATTATTATATTTATTTAATTAAACATCATTTTATTTAAAATTATTTTAGATGTAATGTTACTTATATAGCCATATATGTTTATTTTGTAGTCTGTAAGGGTTAATTTTACGTAAGGTGGTAATTTATGGGAAGTGACATCATTTTTAGACAGGATTCTGTTAACTTTATTCTTCAGTGTTATTGGGTGATTTGATTTTATGGCAGTATTTTTAATGTATAAATGTAGGAAGTATTGTATTTGTCCATTATTCTGAAGAAGTTTCAGTGTTAAAAAATAAAAAAGGATCGAAAGTGCTAAACTTTATTGTTTTTTTAGCTGTAGTCCACTTTCTGGTCCCGTGTCTGTTTTGACTAGGTTTTGTTTTAATTTCAGTGGTTTACCTAGAGTTCAGGTATTTGTTTTTTAGAAATGTAATAGCTTATATAAATACAGAACAGACTGGTTTTAAAGACAGAAGAAGAATAAAGGAAAAGAGGTGGAAAACTATAAAAGTAGCATGTGTATGTATGCACGTGTGCATGCACTGTATTATACTATATTACTAAAACATTGAAATAACAGTGTAAAAGTCTGCAGTGCATCAGTGCTTATAAATTTATAGCAATCCAGGCATAAAACATATGTAACATATTAATATTTAATATTATCATGTAGCAATGTCTGCCTCATACATGAATGATGTGAGGTTTGGTATAACACGGTAGTAAGGGTATTAGAGAAATACAGATTCACAGTGTTGTATTGAGAGATTTAGAGAGAGATAGATGGTGGGGGGGGGGTAAGTCTTCTGAAGTGAACTGCTTATATTGGATAAAGTCATGGTACCAAATCACATTTTTAAGGTCCCTACAGTACAGGAGAATAAATGCATGGTAATATTCAGATACGGATTAGAGCAGACCAAACACAAACCAGTGGCAAATGTGTACCTCTCCTAGACGCATCAGCAGTGGTGAAGTACATACATATACAGCTTGATATATGCTATCCTAGTTATAAAATTCCATAGAATTGTATCTGCAAATAATTTCTAAGCTTCAGGCAAGAACCACTGGATTTACGTAATGCCTCATTTTGTTGTCTGAAGTGTAAGCTGAATTCTTTAACATGCATGCTAATTCTTTGTCTAGGTACGTACTGGTTTTATATATTTTATGCTTTGCTGAGTACTGCAAGCATTTTTGATTCTAATTCTTCTAAAGATGGCTGATGTTCCATGCTACCACAAACTTGCCCATGAAAAAATGCTTCTCAGTATTTCCCCTTAGCATTATCTACATAGCTTCTTTTGTGCTCCTTTGTTTTGAATCTCTTTGGCTTTGAAAGTGGCTGCCCTCTTGAATATTATTATTTGTCCAGGTGTATTTAAATGTTTTAAATATTCCCCCCATCTCCTTTTTTTCTGGATGCAAGTTTTCTTTTATTCTAACTTAATGACCTTTCTGCCTTTCTCTGTACAACTTCCATTTTTTCACTGTTTCTGCAGATGTAGTTTCCTGAACTATATGCAGTAGTTCAGATGCAAATTCATCTATTGTTTATAAAGAGGAAGATACACATTCAATGTTTTACTGGTTGCAATTCTCCAGATACACTACAAATTATCCTGACCTATTCATACAGTCTTTTCACACTAACTACCCACATAGAGTTAATTAGATATAACTGTTTCTAGACAGTCTTCCCTTTCAGTTGTAGTCAGTGTCTTATCCCACCTGAACTAGATTTTTGTTTCCTTCTTAGTAACTTCCAGAATCAGGACCTAGTCCATGCACGAGGGCTGGAGCATCAATATCATTTCTGAAGGTAGCACAGGGGTGGCAGCTTCTCCTACTATGCAGCATTATATTTTTTGCATAATGTCTCACTTCAAGGTCCTGGCCCCTTAACACAAAGGGATAAAGCCCTGACTGCATCCCATATGACCTGCAGTCAAATGGTAGCACATGTATTATATGGAATGAATGGGGGGATGTGAATGAAAGTCAGACAATGGCTCTTGTATTCTTGGGTGGAAGTGAGACAGCTTGACCCACCTGCAGGAACATAGATGTATTGTCATGGCATGAAGAACGTAGTGCACCACTGCTGCAAACAGTGCGCTGATTGGTTGTGAGGTTGTGGATGTACTTTCCAAAGCTATTGTAGCAGAAGTTGCAGGCTGCCATGGAGATGGGAATATGATAGTTCTCAGGATTTGCAGTCTGTCCCACTCTCTAAGATGCAACTCTTGCCTCCACTACAGACCAAATGAACAGGAGGGCTCTCTCCCTGACGAAGTCATGAATGGGTCAGTTGGGTGCAAGACGTGGAACTACTGGGCCAAAAAAATCTCACTTCAGTGGTGTTAGCTGTGCAGAGCTATATCTGCATGTGCATTTATGTGGAACTTTGCAACTGTATGTTAATAAATTACATATATTCAGCCTCTTGCTATTGGAAGAAGCATTTTGTTTATCATTTGAACATCAGTTGATGGCAATCATACAGGAATCAAAGAGGAAAGAGGAGGACCCTCACTGAGGTCTATGATTAACTTTATTTCATTTTTTATTACAATCATTTTGGTTTTTACTTAACCAGAGAGAAATCAGACATTTTTAAAGTTCTACCATTCCCATGTACATATACAAAACACTAGGCACTGAGACATTAGATGCTAGTGCAGTTCTGAGTGAGTGATACCACCTCCCAAAAGCCCTACTCTCTTGCTCTCTCAACTTTGGTTTTCACCAAGAATTTACAGGAGAAGCATACATCCCAAGACTCATACCTATGGAGCACCTACCTGACACAGGTGAGGTAACTCAGACTCACCATTCCTCACCTTCCCCCAGGAACGTCTCCAGCATCCAGGCCACTAATCAAACCTGGATCACCCACCCTATTTCTCTAAATCACAGAGCTGACATCTGGCTTACTTTAGCTTCCCCTAATATATTCCCTCCTGTTATCAAATCCTGTCAATTAGTGTGTGTGTGTGCGTGTGTGTGTGAGTGTGTGTGTGTGTGTGTGTGTGTGTGTGTGTGTGTGTGTGTGTGTGTGTGTGTGTGTGTGTGTGTGTGTGTGTGTGTGTGAATTCCACAGTATTGAGACTGGTGCAGAATCCTGCTTGGAGAATCACATTGCAGTGAAGCAAAACTAAAATATAAATTATGTAAGGCATGTGCATTGACATGGACTTTACTGTTCAAGAAAGGCCACTTAGTCCACTACATGTATTGTTTAAATTATACTCACTTAGATCACTGGAAAAAATACAGTCATGCAGAGCCATAGCAAAGTCAGCTGGCACCTTGAGCAATGTCCCCATTTACTGCCCTACTCCCCAGAGAGAGGCAATAAAAAAGGAATTAAAAAAAAGTTTTCTTTAGTTATGTAAAGCGCTATATTACAGATATATACTAACACATATCATCTCCTTGTTACAGATGTAAAGCGCTATATTACAGCTATATAATAATACATATCATCCCCTTGTTACAGACGTAAAGTGCTATATTACAGATATATAACACATATCATCTTGTTACAGATGAAAAGCACTATATTACAGATACATAATAACATATCTCCTTGTTACAGATGTAAAGCGCTATATTACAGATGTATAATAACACATATCATCTCCTTGTTACAGATGTAAAGCGCTATATTAGATATATAATAACACATATCATCTCCTTGTTACAGATGTAAAGTGCTATATTACAGATATATAATAACACATATCTTCTCCTTGTTACAGATGTAAAGTGCTATATTGTAGATATATAATAACACATATCTCCTTGTTACAGATGTAAAGCGCTATATTAGATACATAACACATATCATCTCCTTGTTACAGATGTAAAGCGCTATATTACAGACACATAATAACACATATCATCTCCTTGTTACAGTTATTATTCACTGTCCTTCTGCCATTTAAGCAGCTGCAGTCATGACTATGATGTTTTAATGCTTACCAAGAATGACCTGCTTTCAGGGACCAATCTACAGCTTCTCTAAAATGCTGATAACACCCCCAGCACTATTTCTAGGGATAGTCCCACATTCATTCCCATGTTCTCATTTTGGCATTCACATAGTGCATTCACCATAGATCATCATCTTCTTTTGGCTGTTTCCGTTAGGGGTTGCCACAGCGGATCATCTGTTTCCATTTCTTCCTGTCCTCTGCATCTTGCTCTGTCACACCAACCACCTGCATGTCCTTTCTCACCACATCCATAAACCTTATCTTAGGTCTTCCTCTTTTCCTGTTACCTGGTAGCTTCATCCTTAGCATCTTTTTCCCAATATACTCAGCAACCCTCCTCAGCACATGTCCAAATCAACGTAATCTTGCCTCTCTGGCTTTGTCTCCAAACCTTCCAACCTGGGCTGACCCTCTAATATACTTATTCCTAATCCTGTCCACCCTCATCACACCCAGTGCAAATCTTAACATCTTTAACTCTGCCACATCCAGCTCTAACTCCTGCCTTTTTGTCAATGCCACTGTTGCCAACCCATATAACATAGCTGGTCTCACTACCCTCTTGTAGACCTTCCCTTTCACGCTTACTGGTACTCATCTGTCACAAATCACACCTGACACTCTTCTCCACCCACTCCATCCTGCCTGTACTCTCTTCTTCACCTCGCTTCCACGCTCACCATTACTCTGAACTATTGATCCCAAGTATTTAAACTCATCCACCTTCACCAACTCTACTCCTTGCATCCTCACCATTCCTCTATCCTCGCTCTCATTCACATACATATATTCTGTCTTAGTCCTGCTGACCTTCATTCCTCTTCTCTCTAGAGCAATTCTCCATCTCTCCAGGGTCTCCTCCATCTGTTCCCTACTCTCACTGCATATCACAATGTCATCTGGAAACATCATAGTCCACGGGGACTCCTGTCTGATCTCGTCTGTCAACCTGTCCATCACCATTGCAAATGAGAAAGAGCTGAGAGCTGATACTTGATGTAATCCCACCTCCACCTTAATCCCATCTCCACCTTAAACGCATCCGTCACTCCCACTGCAGACCTCACCGCTTACACACTACCCTCGTACATATCCTGTACCACTCTTACATACTTTTCTGACATTCCCAACTTCCTCATACAATACCATAACTCCTCTCTAGGCACCCTGTCATATGCTTTCTCTATGTCTACAAAATCACAATGCAACTCCTTCTGACCTTCTCTGTACTTCTCCATCAACAATCTCAGAGCAAACATCACATCTGTAGTGCTCTTTCATGGCATGAAACCATACTGCTGATCACTAATCATCACGTCCCTTCTTAACCTAGCTTCCACTGCTCTTTCCCATAACTTCATGCTGCGACTAATCAAATTAATCCCTCTGTAGTTACTACAGCTCTGCACATCACCCTTATTCTTAAAAATCGGTACCAAAACACTTTTTCGCCATTCCTCAGGCATCCTCTCACTTTCCAAGATTTCATTACACAATCTGGTTAAAAACTCCACTACCATTTCACCTAAACACCTCCATGCTTCCACAGGTATGTCATCTGGACCAACAGTCTTTCCATTCTTCATCCTCTTCATAGCTAGCCTTACTTTCTCCTTGCTAATCCATTGAACTTCATGATTCACTTTCCCCACATCATCCGACCTTCTCTCCCTCTCATTCTCTTCATTCATCAACCCCTCGAAGTACTCTTTCCATCTCCTCAACACACTTTCATCGCTTGTGAGTATGTTTCCCTCATTATCCTTTATCACCTTTACCTACTGCACATCTTTCCTAGCTCGGTCCCTCTGTCTAGCCAATTGGTACAGGTCCTTTTCTCCTTCCTTAGTGTCCAACCTTTCATACAACTCTTCATATGCCTTATCCTTAGCCTTCGCCACCTCTCTCTTTGCCATGCACCTCATCTCCTTATACTCCTGTCTACTTTCTTCATCTCTCTGACAATCCCACTTCTTCTTTGCCAACCTCTTTCTCTGTATACTCTCCTATACTTCCTCATTCCACCACCATGTCTTCTTGTCGTCCTTCCTCTGTCCAGATGTCATACCAAGCACCTTTCTAGCTGTCTCCCTTACTAGATCTGCTGTAGTTACCCAGCTATTTGGTAACTCTTCACTGCCACCCAGTGCCTGTCTTAACTCTTCCCTGAACTCCACCTCACAATTACCCTTTTTCACTTTCTGCAATTTGATCCTTGGTGCTGCCCTCACACTCCTCCTCCTCTTCTTGATCACTAACGTTATCCTACAAACCACCATCCTATGCTGCCTAACTACACTTTCCCCGGTCACCACTTTACAGTCTCCAATCTCCCTCAAACTGGCCCTCCTACATAAGATATAATCCACCTGTGTGCATCTTCCTCCACTCTTGTATGTTACCCTATGCTCCTCCCTCTTGTTAAAATACATATTCACCACAGCCATGTCCATCCTTTTCGCAAAATCCACTACCATCTCAACTTCTGCATTCCTTTGATTAATACCATACCTACCCATCACTTCCTCATCCCGTCTGTTCCCTTCACCAACATGCCCATTGAAATCTGCTCCAATCATCACTCTGTCACCCTTGGGTACAGTCATCACCACTTCATCCAACTCACTCCAAAATTTTTCTTTCTCATCCATCACACACCCAACTTGTGGATAATATGCACTAACAACATTCATCATTACACCATCAATTTCCAGCTTCATAAACATCACTCTATCCGACACTCTTTTCACCTCCAAAACACTCTTAGCATACCGTTCCTTCAGGATAACTCCTATGCCATTTCTCCTCCCACCCACACCATGATAAAACAATTTGAACCCACCTCCGATACACCTAGCCTTACTCCCCTTCCATCTGGTCTCTTGCACACACAATATACCAGCCTTCCTTCTGTCCATCATATCAGCTAGCTCTCTCCTTATACCAGTCATACTGTCAACATTCAAAGTTTCGCCCCTCACTACCACAGTCCTAGCCTTTCTCCTCTCTTCCTGCCTTCGGCCATGCCTTCCCCCTCTTCTCCTCCTTCGGCCAACAGTAGCCCACTTTCCACCAGTATCCTGTTGGCTAACAGTACTGGTGGTGGTTGTTGTTAACCCGGGCCTCGACCGATCCGGTTTGCAAATATTTACTGCTGTCCGCATGAATGATTCGGTGAGGTTTTACGCCGGATGCCCTTCCTGATGCAACCATCCCCATTTATCCGGGCTTGGGACCGGCACAAAGAAATGAGCTGGCTTGTGCATCCCCAGTGGCTGGGTTTAAACCACAGCGAAAAACAAAGCAAAGACAATAACTACTAACAGACTTTGACATCAATATACACATAAGATACCAAGCAAAACAGCTATGGTACATACCAAACAGAGACATTTTTAATCCTAGAGTGACTGCCACTTGTCATTTTTGTGCAAGCTGTTTTCCTTCATATGAAGTGGGCAGAATTTTATTGACATGTGTGACTATGTGAGATGCAGAACTGAATTTATATAAATTGTCCATACATTGGAAGGTAAAGACATCTGTAATACAATAACAGACTGATGACTCTAACTTCAAAGTTTGTGGAATATTGTAAATGATCTGTTCTGTGTTTACCCAGCTAATCACTGATTTAATGAAAGGCAATTGAAATAGCCAGCAACATCTGCATTAATCCCTGCAGACATAAGCAATGATTCTTGAAGTCAGACTAAAGCAAATCATCGTCCTCTCATTGGTATAAAAATAATAGCCCAGCAAGCCATAAACAATAGTTATTTGAATCATTAGATAGTCCTGAGTAGAATGGATAGAAAACTCTTAGGCAGACCAGAATAAACAGAAAATGTTTAAGATTAGAACAACATACATACATCCCAGTCAGAATACATTAACTCTATTGTAAACATTGCAGAATGCTATCAGAAATGGTTTTGGTCTACCAGAATGCTTAATGGTGCAGAAATGTCAATTAATTTTAACCAGATGTTCAAGCTGTTTTCATTCAAGTACAGTTTGGGTTGGGAAGGAGACTTAATTTATCTCCCAGAATAATCTGCTAACTCTGCTGATTTCAGAAATTCAAGTCCAAAATAATATTACAAGAAATATCCAGAACACTAAAACACTCAGCACTGTAAGATGTTAAGTATGCTTTGGCAGAAAGTGTTTTATACCTTATCTTCAGTTTGCTGATAGTATTCCCCCCACTAAATCCCAAAACTGATAGCAAATGTTGTGACCTGCTGAGGCATCTAAACTTGCAACACTATACATTATGAAGTTCAGTCTGTGACATGGTTTAGCTTATTCACCCAAGGATATAAATTATGAAAAAAATACCAAAAGGCTTCCTACTATAGAACACATACCTTGTACAGAGATTCTCTCAAAAGCAAAGGATAAACTTAGATATGAACATATTGAAATTGTTGTCATACTTTTCAGGTTGTTTTTTTTGTAGATATGCTACCTCTGAGATCTCTGTATGTTAGAGTGGATGGAATATTCTAAGGTACTGTAACCCTGGACATTCTCCACTATCACAATTAAAATATCAGAATTCCAAGTATCACAAATGTTCCGCTCAGAATTACAGCAGTGAGCTGAGAATATTAATCAAAATGGAGTAATGCAGACCATGTTAGCAGTGCTTAACAGAAAGGAGACATTTGTTTTGAGATTACTATAATGCACAGGTCTGCCTTCAACCGATTTTCACAGTCTTAAGTCTAAGCCAAACACAGCTGCTCAGTTCTGCACATCTGCATGTGGTCAATTAAAGTACAGAAAAAAAGCTATAGTTGGGACTAGGGATGCCAGCTTTGCATCCTTGCATTTCTTGACAAATAAGCCATGCCCACTGCATTATGAAAACACAGCCTTTGCCTCAGGGTAGCCATACCCTGAAGCACCAGCTGCAGACTTAAATGATATGGATCCCTATGCAACCCCCACCACTGTTGTCTAGTGTCACCCTGGCATACAACCCAGTGCTTCTTTGTTTTCCTCCCATCCTTGTCTCTATATAATCAGAGTACTTTTATTTTGTTTTTTTTTCCACACTTTGTCTTACTTGTCATCTTTGTTTACATTCTTACAACACATCCTAAATGGCAAATAATGTTCTGTAATAACTGTGGAATAAAGAATTTGGTCATGCTGTAGTGACATTCTGTGCATACCTGAGATGTGATTTGGATGAAAGTTAAAGAAATAATGACCATACTGTCCCCAGTGAATATATATGCTATAGTGACCCACATCAGAGGTTCATAATTAAGTAGGAGGTTAGCTGCCCTTGTGGGCCACTTTAAGACTCACTAATTTTCCCTTAAAAATGTGAGAATTAATGTGAGAATTAAACCCTGTACCTTGTGTCTGTGAGGTAAACACCTTCACCATTATACCAACCCAAACTGGACATACTTCTGAAGTTTGACTGCGAAGATGATTAAAATGACCACAGTATCACCAACCCCCACACAAACTATAGCAATCTCTGTACCCATCTCTGAGTGGGGCCAATTTTAAAATAGGTGGGGCCCATTTTTCAGCACCCTTTTAAGCAACGTATACAGCCAGGAATGATGGCCCAAAGAAGCTCTGAGATTTTAAATGTTCTGTGATGAATTTTTTATGCCTTATTTTTTAAATATTCAAGAGATTTATGTATGTATAAGGCAATATTATTTACACACACACACACACACACACACACACACACACACACACACACACACACACAAACAAACACACATGCATACACACACATCCGCACGTGCGTGTACACACACACTGACATCCATGCATTGCCTTTGACAAGTCAAATCTATCACTAGATAGACATACACATGCATTCCCACACACAAACACACTATGTTTTCTACACAAAGTGGAAGAATATGAATTCACCTTTGGCATTTCTTTGAGGTTTTGGAGAAAAGGAGTACCTGAATAAAACCCGGACTCCACACAAGTGGAGCCAAAGTGAAGTACTCAGACAGGGAGACATGACTGTGACATGGCACCACTACTCACTGCACCACATGAACTGTGACATGACAACACTACACACTGTGCCATGTGAGCTGTGACATGGCAACACTATTCACTTTGCCATGAGACCAGTGACATGGCAATACTACTCCCCTCCCTGCACCACTTGTGTGATGAGATGGTAACACTACTCACTGCACCACATGAGCAGTGACATGGCAGCACTATTCACTGCACCACGAGCAGTGACATGGCAACACTATTCACTGTACCACATGAGTGGTGACGTGGCAACACTACTCACTGTGCCACATGAGTGGTGACATGACAACACTACTCACTGCACCACATGAACTGTGATATGGCAACACCACTCATTGCACCACATGAACTGTGACATGACAGCACTACTCATTGTGTCACATGAAATGTGACATGACAACACTACTCATTGTGCCACATGAAATGTGACATGACAACACTTTGCCATGAAACCAGTGACTTGGCAACACTAGTCATTGTGCCACTTGAGCAGTGAGATGGCAACACTATTCACTGCACCACCTGAGCAGTGACATGGCAACACTATTCACTACACCACATGAGCGGTGACATGGCAACACTGCTCACTGTGCCACGTGAGCTATGACATAGCAACACTACTCTACTGACTGCGCCACATGAGCTGTGACATGGCAACACTACTCACAGCACTACTGCACAAATGATGTGTTCCTTTCCCACACATCTTGGCCATACTAGCAAAATTAGCTACTTATTATGTGCAGTGTTGATGTTAGACAGTGATGTAAAGGGGAAGAAATCATTAACTTGCTGCTCTTGTATATACTTATATACAGTTCAGCCCACCCCCCCCCTCAGCACACATACACAAGCATATGCCATAGCAGACTGTTTTTTTTACACTGCATTTGAATACAGATTGGAAATAAAAATGAAACATTAAACATACTTAAGAAATGTATTTCAGAAGTGTATTAGCTATGAGAATGATTCAAGATACCCCTCATGTATTCACCATAACTGGATTTCTTGACAGAGAACCTGATTTTTGGATTTCCTGACAAAGACCCTGATTTCCTGACTGTAAGAAAAAATTTGTGTCAGGTCGCAATCCTAGTTGAGACACATTCTAGGACAATAAAAGCAAAGTCATGAGATAGCAGACTAGGATTTGATTACCTGTGATTGCCTTATAACCTGGGTAGGACTAAGGTGAATGGTTGCGACATAACTCTAGTGACACACTTAAGTAAGATTTATATTGCTAAGCTGTTAGGCTTATTAACATGGATGGGTAACATTTTGTGTTCATGGTGTGAGGAATAGCTATTATGTAAGCAGCATTTGATAAAATGTTAAAATATTTTGATAGGTCATCTTACAAGGGTTTTGAAAAAGTCCAGTACTTATCAATGTGCTTTGTTAGAATTGTAATACGTGATATTGACCAGTTTCTTCAAGATAATCATAGGAGTTACTGGAAAACTCCAGGTGTTTTTTCTCCCTTTCATTCAGTGTGTTTTATGAATTATACATTTTACCATTAACTGTGTTGTGTTATACATTAATGTGATATTCCTACTGTTTTGCCCTTGATATGACAAAAAATTGATGGTTTAAAAATATTTCTCAATTTAATGACAGAGACTGAAGTTGTAGATTATCAGACAATGAAAGTTCATACAGTTTGGTGTACAGAAACCCTTCAACCAAATTCTAGAGATGCAGCATTACCTACAAGGGAGAAAATGAGAACAACACAGGCTCAAGGACGAGATATGCTACAAAAGCTAGTATATCTATGGTGAGGACAAGTATGACCCTCGAGTGTCCACCTAGTGACAATGACTGCATAGAACCTCATTGTACCCATCTGTTACTGACTACTACGTACAGTTCTAGTCTCTCTTTTTCAGTGCTGATATCAGGCTGGAGGAGGAACTTCAATGGATGCTGAGGAAGATGATCCAAGAACCTAAGCAGCTGAGATTATGGGAAGTCTCAGGCATTGACAATGCTCAGCGTGGGATTATGGGAGTAGGATACAGACATAATATGGCTGCTTATACTTTATTGTTGGAGGTAAGTAAGTATAGGGATTAAACAAAGGAATGGGAGGAGGCAGCATAGATAAGAGATTAAAGGAACAAGGTTTGATTCACAGATGAGAAACCATTTATATCAAACAGTAGGACATGAGGCTGTGGAGTTTGATATCTGAACTGGATTATGGTATAGGTGATCAAGGCAGTTAGGAGGTCATAGTATAGGTTAATAGGAGAAAGATAATGCAGCAGTGAAGTGACTATGGCATAGGTGAATAAAGGAATGAAGATGTACTAATTTGTGCAGTGAGTAGCTAGATGTGACTTCTTCCATTCAATGTTGTAGGTTTTTGCATAAGAACCAGTGGCTTTGAGAACTGCTGGCACTACTAAAAGTCAATGCTGCATGCTGTATACTGGTTATGGAATGAGTCAGGAAAACATGGAGAGTGCTAGGAAGAGTATGAGATGGAACTGTGTGAAACGTGTTGGTGATCATTTTAGTTTAGCTTCATGGACAGTGCTGGTAAAGGTATCAGGCACAGTTGCACATTTCTATGATTTTTCAGTTATAGGTACTTCTGATTATCAAATGTCTAATCACTATAGTTAGTTTTTGGAGCCATTTTTGTTCCTGTGTCATCCTTATGGCATCTATTCCAGTGCCTATTGCAGAGGTCTATCAGCATCTCTCTACCACAAAACTTCTGATGCAGGCTGGGGCCAGAGCAGAACTTAAGGGCATCCTGTGCTACCTAACTTTGGCTGGGGGATTTTGCTTTCATGACCTACATATTACTCCCCTCCCACTGTGGTTATATGGTACATCCAAGGGGTAAATGTGCAGTGAGGGCATTCAGCATATCACCCTGCCTCCTAAGTAGCTCACCACCCTTTCCCCTCCTTGGACCATGAAACTTTACAGAAAAGTCTTAAACCCCCACCAGGGACTGTCACAGGGAACAATCTACGTGATTGTCTTTTCCCCTGGGATGGGCATACCATCCCTTTTTGTCAGTACCTTATACACCCAAGCTGCTAGTCAAATTTGTGTAACCTGGGTTATAATTAGGGATCAGTCCTGCTATGACACAGTGCTAGCTTACTGCAGCTATTTTTATGTGAATGATGTCACTATGTTATTCTGTGTTGCTGTGTTTTTCAAAGTATTCCTTGTAAATGGAACTTCTGTGCTTATAAAATAAGGAGCAGGTCTTAAATGCCCCCTCCAAGGCCAAAAACACAACCTCTATGGGACCAGACAACATCACAGGCTGTGTTCTACATGGGTTAAAACAGGAATTAGCATCAGCATTGAACACACTTTTCAATCACAGCCTAAGTACTGGCTTCGTCCCAGCAGAATGGAAAACAGCTACCGGCATCCCCTTTGCCCAAAGGAGGTGCATCTATGGACTCCAGGAACTATAGACCCATTAGCCTGGTCAGCCTTATCTGCAAGGCCATGGAACAAATCTTCGAGGACCTTATTAACAAACATATAGGAAATCTCCAAGTGCTTGACCTCACCCAGTTGGGCTTTGTCAAGGGAAGATCATGCCTGTTAAACTTGGTGGACTTCTTCAAGACAGTCACCAAAGCCCTTGATGTGGGCAAATCTGTGTATACAGCCTACCTAGACTTAGCCAAGACCTTTGAAACAATCCCCCCACTCAGGCATCATTGATAAACACACCCAGCTGAGTATCAACCCACATAATGTCAGGTGGGTTGCAAACTGGCTCACTGATAGAACTCATACCGTCAAAATAGGGGAATCCACCTCCTCCAGCAGACCTATAACCAGTGGTGTTTTTTTATTTATTTTACATTTGATGACTGAGAATGTCTGACTGAGCTAAGTAGCCATTTTTCAGCGGAGGCCCGAGGAGAAAAGCTCCAAGAGAAATTACATGATTCACATACAAAGTAGTAATACATAGACAAGTCACAAAAAGTGTACATAATGCAAGACTCATAAAATCTTAATTACAATGAAGTTTAAGAAGTAATAAAAACATATTTACATGTGATTAAATCTGGAAGGTGTTGATATAAGAAGTAGAATGCAGTTATTAAGAGGGATAGGAGATGAAGCTAGGAGAGAGTTAGGAGCTAGAGGAGACAGGTTTATGGGGGATGAGTACACTGACATATCCATTTAGTTTGTAGGTGTTGTTTAGTGGCTGTTTTGAATTGTTTTTGTTGTTGAAGGGTCCTGATTTCTAGTGAAAGATTATTCCAAGTCTTAGCAGGGTTAACATTTTAGAGATTTTGACCTATTTTAGTTTTAGGTTTATGAATTTGTAATAGCCCTTGGTTGGAACTACGGAGAGATCTTGTTGGGGTGTAGTAGGAGATTAGAGTAGAGAGAGATGGACAATAAGAGAGTTTGTTGAGAATTGAATAAATGATCTGAGTCTGAGTTAATAGGAGAAGGTTGGATAGTTCAAGCCAGTGTAGTTATTTCAAAGAGAGACAGTGATGGGACTTATATATATTCTGTGCAGCAAATCTGGTAATCTTGTTGTAAGTTGTAGTTTGGCTAATAGTCCAGTGTTGAGGTTAGTTAGAATTTGAGAACTATACAGTAAGGTGGGTAAAAGGTAAGAGTTAGATAGAGTTAACTTAGCTTCCTTATTAAGAAACTTCTTGTTACGGTACAGTAACCCTAGCTTCTGATGTGTTTTCTTAATGCTATTGTTGATATGTAAATCAAACTAAGTGGTCATCAATAATGACGCCTAGTAATTTTGTGCTATTGTCAACCTGTATGGGGATATTATTTAGAGACCGTATAGTGAAAGATGATTTGATGTGGTGAAGGTTTTTTGGAAGAAAGAGTAGTAGTTTAGTCTTGTTTGGATTGAGAATAAGTTGGTTGTTGGATAGTCAGTTTTCTACTGAGTTAAAGGCAGTTTGAGTAATTGATAAGTTATAGAGTCAGTGACTGAGATGACTGTAGAGTCATCTGCATACTGTATACTAGATGAATCAGGACAGGAAGAAGAGAGAAGATTGGTAAAGATATTGAAAAGTAGTGGACCAAGGATGGAACCTTGTAAAACACCTGTTTTAATGGTGAGCAAGGGGGAGTGGGGTGAATGCCATTTTACTGACTTGTAGCAATCAGAGAGGTAACTTTTAAACCTGGATACAGTAGCAGGTAAGAAATTAAGGTTTGTGAGTTTCTGCAGAAGGAGAGCATGAGAGACTGTGTCAAAGGCCTTTGAGAGGTCTAAGAACAGACAGGAGATAAGTTTATTGTTGTCTCTGGTAAGTGATACAGTATTAAGGAAAGAGAGGAGGGCTGTAGTGGTGCTATGGTTGGGACAAAAACCATGTTGAGTAGGTGTGAGTAGATTCTCTAGAAGTAGGTATTGCATTGTTTGTTTGTGTATACATTTTTCTAGAAGTTTGGGGAGAGGTGAGGGTATAGCAATGGGTCTAAAGTTGGATGTATCTGTGAAGTTACCTCCTTTATGTATAGGAAGGGTATAGAATTGTTTCCAGATAGTAGGATCAGTTCCACAGAGATTGGTTCTGGGACCCCTACTGTTCAGAATCTACTTCTCCAAAGTACAGGCTAAAACTAAAGGAAGGTGGCTGACAAAGTTTGCTGATGCATGCAAACTGGGAGTGATCATTGAAACCCCTAGCAATGTCATCATCCTGCAAGAAGGTCTTACTCAGGCCAATGACTGGTGCCAAAGCCATGGTCTTAAGCATGCAACAAATGCATTATCATCCCCTTCGGCAAGGGTGATGTTCCTGCAAACTACCACATCAATAGCAATACCCTAAGCACACAGTCAGTGGTGAGAGATCTGGGCACACAGGTTGACAGGAACCTTAACTTTGATCACCATGTCTCCATGGTGGTAAGAAAGTCATTTTATATTGCTCATCACATAAGTAAGGGCATTGTCACCAGAAACAAAATAGGTTATAACCCCTTCTGTACTCTTCCCTTATCAGGCCACTAATACAGTACAATGATCCCTTTGGTATGTTTCTTTCCAAACACCTGCAGCAATTGCAGAGACCACAAAGGTTCCTTACAAAGAACATTCAGGGTCTTCGAGATCTGTCTTATGTGGACAGACTGAAATCATTGACACATTGCTCTGTGTCATACATACTGCTCAGAAGTGACCTGAGCCTTGCATATAGAGCAATCTCTGACCCAGCTTTAATGGAAATGTTGCACATTCGCAAGTCAAATGGCACACAGTTCACTTGCTCAAAGGACCTTAACCTGGTTTGTGACATCAACAGAACTTGCTGGAGAGACAGATTTGTCTCACAGAAGTTGCCCTGCCTTTGGAACAAGTTTCCTATTCATGTTAAACAAAGTCCCTCATTGTCCTTATTTAAGTGCAATTTGGATGATTGGATGGGTAATTGGAAATTCACCCTGGGGGTTGCACATGTGTCCCTCTTGGACAGGGGCAATAGGTGTTGATTTTAGTGTCTGCTTGAACCAGACACCCTTGAAACCATGGGTTGAACTTGGCTAAACTTGTAAAGGCCCTGGGGCCATTAGCCTTATAACCACCTAGGATCCTATGATTTATTGTAGTAAACAGGAATATCATCATATGAGCCTTGTTCTATGAGTAAGTTAATATTAATACTTTTTATTTTTTTTTAATTTAGCTTGTTTTATGCAGGTATGTATTTGTGAAATGCACTGTTAGCTGCAAAAGTCTGCCTGGTACTTAGTGCAGCTGAATAATGCTGTGAGATGTTAGTGAGCTGGTTTTGTTGTGCGCGGTTTGATTCCCTTAGACTTCATTTCTCTACTGCGATTTTGGACAAGTGACTTCACAATACAGTGCTCCAGGGATGTCCCTGAAAAGGGATAATTATATACATATATATTACACATTTGTCTTTTGAATTCCTGCAACCTTCACATAGCCGCTAATTAGTGTTTTACCATATGCTGTCTGACTATGAATCCCAGCCAGTACCTTGTAGTTTAATGGGTTGCCAGATATTTTTTTTCTGTAAATGTGAGTTTCAAGGGAAGAGAGGTTTACTGTTGGTTATGCTAAGTCTGCATTCAATGTAAAATGGTTTGTTTTGTTTAGCAAATGGTTGTCAGTGTTGTTTGCCGTAAATTTTGAAATAAAAGTTGTAAAGTACATACAAATCTTTGTATCACTGTAAAAATAAAGAAGAAATATGTATGCAACTTCAAAAATCAGATGAGGGGGATTCATAAAATTTTGTGAAGGGGTAAATCAATCCTGAAAATAGAGACACACCTCCAAAAATTGGGACACCCAGTGCAGGGGTAAATCAGGTCTGAAAATAAAACTGTTCCTCCAAAACAGAGACAGTTAAGAGGTGTGATTCTTCCCATGCTCATATGTTTTCATGTAGATTCCAGTTTCCTCTCTACTCCAAAAGATAAGTTGTTTAGACTTTTGCATGGTCTCTAGATCTGTATATTTCAGATTTTCTCCCTGGAATTCCCATGTAAAGGGGCCTTTGGCTCACTGCAACTAACCTGGTTGACTAAAACATTAAATATTCTTTACTTGGAGGACAAATAACTGTACCTTAAAATGCTAGCATTATTAATACTGAAGAGTGTAGTACCATACAGAAATTCAGAAATTGCCATTAGTACATTTTTAACTATAGTTTGTTCAATATTGCCTATTACAGCCCTTCATAGCTAAAACTAATTGAAGCCTGAAATGTTGTTATACCAAATTTTCCTACCTCCACTATACAATGTTTTGTCCTTATTTGTCTTATTTTCATTTGTGCAAGTACTCTTTCTTTTCTGTTGTAAACATATTTGATAAATGACCCATACTTTCTCAAAACAATGTGAACAAAGTAAGAACTGATGCCATCACACACCTGCTCACTTTTTCATCAGGTACCTCATTACAAAAGGTGAATAAAAATACTAGCATAGGTCCAGATAATGTCTATGGCTGCTTGATTCAAGCAGTAAAAGGCATTTTGGCTGAAATTCTGTGGCCTTTGATTAATTCCTTACTGTCACAAGCAATGGGGTCAAAGGACTGGAACTTGGCCAGTACAGAGCCAGTTCATAAAAGGTATCTGAATGGATCAGATACAGAATTATCAGTCCTATCAGTCTGATCAATGTCCTTTGTAAGTGTTTTGAAAGAGGTTTGTTGTTATTCTTGATAGCATCCAAAAAGTATTCCTTATCAAATGACACTGGTCAGCGTGGATATTAATAGGATAACTAGTTCTACATCCTTAGTGGATTTTTATGACCTAGCAGTCACAGTCAAATACTTAAGACTTAGCCAAACCTTTTGACTCATTTGTCACTGATGTTATCATTAAATCCTTGATACTGCTTTATGTCAAGGCATTTCTAGTAGAGTGTATTAGAGACTGCCTAGTCAAGAGGCTTAATATATTAACACTGTAATAATACAGACTGAATCAGAATGGATATAGATGATTTTCAAGGTTCTGTACAGGAAACCATATTGCTCAATCTTGTATTTTCATTTCTTCTTGCATCTCATAATTGTTCTCTCTCTCAAAATACACTACTGACATTAAGTATGGGACAATCATACTCTGGATTTGTAAATAAAGCTCAACAATTTTACCCCCAAAGTGATTTAACAAATAAGGGGCCTTGGACTTTGGATTCCCACTAACTTGAACTTCAAACAAAATGCAACATCAAGATATAATAAAGCAATGTAGATGTTTGGCTTTAAAAAACTTCAACTTCAGGGACCCTGCAGTGTTTAGCAAGTTTTATAAGACTATTACAAAACCTGTGTTATAGTAAAACTCGGGATTCTATGACTACAAGGAAACTGACATACAGCAACTTGAAACACTACAAAGGACATTTACAAGTTGCATTCCTGTTTGAAGAGAAATAGACTATAAACCCGGGCTTCAGTACTGAACAGTAATTATTGCTATGCAAGAGTAAAGTTATCTCTGGCCTATTAGGCGTTTAATGGTGAGATATTAAGTACAACTCAGGGATTAGAATTCTATACTTCCTAAAACCCAGTAGAAAGAAAAGTTTCTTGCTTAACATTTCACTCATACTTCTCATCCTCTTAGTGCAAGAAATCTGGACAAAACCCAACAAAATGGGGGGAACAAATGCCCAAAAATAGGGACATATCTTAAATATAGCTCTTATAAACTTAGAACGTTGCTAGAGTAATAGGGTTTGTTTTAAAATAGATTTTCTGAAAGATTTGAAGTCTGAAACTCAAATGTATGACATTATTTAGTGGCTTCAGTCCTCAGACCATCCAAATGATTTGTCAGAAAATGACAAATTTTATGAGGAACAGACCAAAAATATGAGCCACAAATCTGGACTTTCTGTGAAAATCTGGACAGTTGAGAGGTATGATTTCACTGTACATGAAGAATACAAAGGGTTTTTATCACAGTTTACACTCTCTCTTTGGATCTGTCTTTCACTACCCATTAATCAACATTCATCATTCAACTACCCCCCAACATTCTTCAAAAAGGAGTTAGATTCCTGGATTGGTGTAGGAAGTAAAGGGCATTGGAGTCTATATTCTGTGATGGCCTATGGGCCTTAACGCAAGGCGTTAATCACCTATGAGCCTATACTCATACCACTGGCTTTGAAGACTATACACCTGAAGTCACTGCTCTCATCATTAGAACCATGCATCTTTTCCGTGCCATGAGAAGAGATATACTAAGGTGTCTTACATGTACTTCCTCTTTTCTTTGTGCCGCAACCTGCAAACATGTTTTCTTATACTATCTTCTTTCCTATGATCACTCTACTGTTTGTATCATATAATGGATCAAAGTATAAATCCATGTATTTTATATTTTATTGCTTCATTTTGTTGGACCTTTCTTCCTCAGGTCGGTTCTATAAATGGACTATATATTTGAGGAAAATTGCTTTTATGCTAATGATGCTTTGATGGTTGCTGTGTGCTGTTAAAAGGTGGAATAAAGCATAATACTGGATTTATTTACTTTGTTTAGAGTAGGTTATACTAGGCATGTGCCTTGTTTATGGGTGAATCCAGAAGTTGGTTTATGAATTAACCTATGGGATTGTGAAACTGTGTTAAAGAGAATACACATAACTGTGGCAGAATATATGGATGTAGGGGTGAAGGAATATGTTAATTAAAGAATATTACATGGGTAAAATAAGAAAGAACTATAATTATTTTGTGAACAATAGAAAACATTCTAAAAATATCGACAGTATAGTGAAAAAAGGGATACCTGAATAAAGCTACCCTGCTTTCTGTGGACAGGGAAGGAAGATAAGGATGATGAGAAGATGGAAGAGGAAGGAGTGTGAGCAGACACTACTATTCAAATTCTTAATGCCATCGATGCTGCAGTACTTGTCAATACTTTGAAATCTGAAGGCTACCAGATGATGTCTATATTACAAAGATGGACAAGAGTCAAAAGATTATATATATATATATATATATATATATATATATATATATATATATATATATACATATATACATATACATATACATATACATTAAGGTAAAAAAAATGCCTTGAGTACAGCTGATTGCTGAAAACAGATACATTTATCCAGTGGAGGCTGATGACTTCAAATCAAAGGGGGGCTGCAGGAGACAGCTGAATGGGTGGGGCCAATGTGAAAGGGGTGTGACCAACTAGAAAGGGGTGGGGCTATGCTCAAATCCACAAAAACTGGGACTTTAACTAAATACACTGCCCTGGGTGCCAAACCATCATTATGAGAGTCCAATCAATCAAAATGAAGTGTAGAAGAAAAACAAATATTGTAATGCATTGGCTACATGACAGCTTACTTAATATCTAGATGGAAACAAAAAGGTTGTGAGGTATGGAAAAATAAATTACTTTTTAAATACATTACTGGAATGCCAGTCAAAAGCAAGTATAAAAAACTAGCAGCACTCAACTCAAACCACTTCTCCTTGCACTGCATTTCTAATTATAATTTATATTCAGCTTTATAATAGTACCAAGTAACATGCTGAAAGTAGCATTCTCTGTGATACCCCCACTTGTAAAAATGTTTCTTATCCAAAAAGACCTGCTGCCTGACAATAACTATCTACTTATTTCATGGGGAATACGTGATCAAAGTAAAAAATGAACAGCAAACAAGAATCAAACTCTAGATGAATTGCTTAAAGGATTATTGCACAGGTTATGGACCACACATGATATATTGGCATTCTGTTTAGTTTACAGGTAAAGCCTACAAACATGACTGCAAGTCTCCAACAGATGTAATTAGCTTCTGAAAATACTGTAATCCTGTCCTTTATTACAAATACTGTCATATGCATTTCAATACCTAAGGCTTATTCATTATCTAGTTATGTAAATATTCTCTGCATGGCACCAACAAAAAGGCTTTCAATGTTGGCAATTCTTTAACAGTATGCATATTAAAGCTTACTTGCATCTTACAATCTCAGAGAAGCTTACTTGATGGTCATTAAATCATTGCTACGTAAACACAGAGCAGCAAACACTGCAACAACATGCATTTTCTGAATATTAAGAACCATAAATCAACAGTATAAAAATATGACAGAAAACCAGAACATTTTGCAAAATCAAGGACAGATGAAATGCCACTGTAGTACTTGTGTCTACCTTGGATGGGGGGGTACTCTGCACACTTACACTGCATAACTGCTCCTTGTCTTGCTTGGACACATTCAGACTCACTACATGGGGGAGTGGGATGCAGCAAGTATGTCAAAATTTGAAATGTCTCTGGCTGATCGTGATAGCCCTGACACATTTGTCATACCTCTCAACCTCAGAGCAAGAAGTCTGGACAAAGCCATAAATAGAAGTGGGACAAAGGCCCAAAAATAAGGACAATTTTTAAATATTGCTTTTATAAAATTAGAAAGATAATAGAGTAGTAGGTTTTGCATTAGTATGAATTTTCTGAAGGGTATGAAATCTGAAACTCAAATGTCTGTCATTATTTTCTAACTTCAGTCTTTAATGATTTGCCACTAATTTGCCAGAAAACCACAATTTTATGAAAATGGACCAAAAATGTGATGCAAAAATATAAGATAGCCGCACAATACAGCTGGGAACCTGTCAAAGAAGGGACCCTTTTTAATATTGGTACTGTTAAGTTGAGCAGCTGACAAAATAAGAGAATCTACATGCATTTCTGAAATAAAAGTAATCTATAACTCTGATCATTATAATTATCAGTTGTAAACCCTCCACATTTTCTTCCAAAATTGCCATTTTGTGGAGGGATTATTAGGGGGAAAGTAACATTTTGAGCCAAAGTTGGGGACAGTTGAGAGGTTTGGATATACCTAATTCTATAAAACTATTTATTTGTATGTACATCTCAGCCTGTATGCAGGAAATCTGGACAAGGCCAAATATATTGGGAGAACAATGTTCTGCCATCAACAGAAGTGCAGTAAATATATATATCTATATCTATGTCTATATGTCTCTCTCTCTCTCTCTCTCTCTCTCTCTCTCTCTCTCTCTATATATATATATATATATATATATATGAGAACACTACTAAATCTCGAACTTTTGAAATCTCGAATTTCAAAAGCTCGAGAACATGTAGCCGAAATCGCACATTACCAAAAGACCAGAAGCGCGAAATTCAAAATCCCAATGGTAAGGGATTTTGAGTTAGCGCTTCTGGTGTCTGATTCAGGTAAGTATGTGTGTGTAAGTGTGTGTGTGTGTGTGTGTGTGTGTGTGTGTGTGTGTGTGTGTGTGTGTGTGTGTGTGAGGGGCTATAACGTGTGGGTGTGAGTTTGCCTTGTGTGTATGTCTGTGCGATCTTGGAGTTGGAATATTAAAGTCGGGGGGTGTAGGGGGCATAGCGAAACCCCCCTGCTTATCTTTAGTGTAGGGTGGTTTGTTTGGTTATGGGGGGAGGCTGTGTATATGTTTGTGTGTGTGCTGTATGTGTGTAGTACTTTCGCGATTTTGAATTTCGCGCTTTTAAAATGTCGGTAATGTGTGGTTTAGGGATTTTAGTCTCGGTATTGTGGGCTTCAGGATTGTGTAGTTTCGGTATTAAGTAGTGATTCCATATATATATATATATATATATATATATATATATATATATATATATATATATAAAATATAAAAAGTTTTATAGAAGAATGATATTTGCCTCTCTAAGATAACAATACCTGTTCTTGGAAAGAGAATAAAAATCCTTTATCTAGGCTTTAATATGTAAGCATATACCCAGCAGGCCAGCTGAGGGTGAATATGCATACTGTTTCAAACACATATGCAGTTCAGGTTTGTTATGCTCTAGAACAGGTTCCCTCTATGATTATCCAACTCATCTAAAACAAGGTTAATTAGTAATAAAGCTTTGCAGAATATACTAGATCTTCAAAGATTAACCAGGAAAGACATACAATTTGCAGAATGTGTTGATTATACTGTCAGACAAATGCTTTGACATGGACTTCTAATGACTTAATGAGCCTGGGATCTTGCAGCAGCATCCTTTCCTACAGAATCATGTTCTTTATAACTTATTTCATACCTAAGAAGATGTACAAAGTGTCAGACCATCTGAGCTTCAAAAAGAGGAGATACTCTACTGTCTCTGAAATCCAACTACTCAAGAGGAAAGTGATGCTTTTAACCCCTTTCTGTCTTCATCAGATAGCAAGACATTACCCCATGTCTGTCTCCCTGTATTTAGGAAAAGGAGCAGACCAGAAAAAAATGCAGGAAAACATACAGTTGCATAAATTAATGCACTAGTATATTATTCTGTAACAGCTGTGCTGACACACTTCTGTTCACCACAGTTTACTCTTGTGTTACACCAACAGATGTGACATTCTGCATGGTCTGCTGTACTGCATCAGACAGTAATCCTTAGGAAGTCCAACACTAGACAATTAAAAAAAATAAAAGCAGTGATTTTCAAAACTCACTGTTACACTTTCAAACCAATTTTGCAAAGCGATTTCACCCCTGCACCCCTGATGTGGACAGCTATGCTATCACACCTCCTAATACTTATATATACTAACTCAGAGAGCACTGTACTTCAGACTAAGGGAAATACTCTGATAAACTGCAATCTCAAAATTATTACATATTACCCCTATTCACACTTAAAATATTGTTGCTAAGAAGGAACTCTTCCTAAACAGGGCTGTAGAAAGGTGGCAAGATAGTGAAGGAGTAAAGGAACTATAGGTATTATCCATAACCTTTAGGCCTTGTCCAAACTCATGAGTCTTACCTACACACCACAGCAGAGGCTGTCATTCCATCCAAAGGGAAAATAAACCCACTCTCCCCAAGGAGGTAGATTATTCCCCGGCATGCTGAGTTACATACTCATAATCTGCAAACTAAGACAGAAACCACATGGCGACAATACTTAGCAAACTTAAAAACTTGCATAGACACAAATGCCCTGACTCCTCCAGTTCTGGCTTGAAGCCCCTTTAACCAAACAGCATTTATATTCACAATATAACCACTGCAGTGTGTATATCAACTAGCACAAAATGTATTTTCACTAAACTGGGTCATAAAATCCCTTACCATTAATCCCACTGCCTCAAAAACAAACTACCCCCACCAAGAAAATACTCACTTCATCAAATTATAGGGAAGAACTCCCCACCAGCCATGCTGAATATTGATTCATTTAACATTCTCTAATAGACGTCATAATGTAACAAAATAAAGTAAACATACTGCACAACCCTGTTATTTGTCATTATCAGATCAATAAACCAAACCATTCATCTGGGGAAAATACCTTTAAAGTTGTTAGAAATGCTGATAGAAACTTCAGTTTCTTTTTCTTACACTCTTGCATCACCTGCTAAAATGTCCTTCTCAAGCAGTGAATAATCATCATCACCAGAAATTACTTTTTTGGACCATAAAGTATGGACTTTACCCAGGCTTCAAATCTTAGACAACATTTGCTCTTTACCATACGTGACTAAAACCATACAGTCCATAGCATTGCCAAAACAGAGGACTTAATACATGGAAAACTATGACAAAAACATAATCTCTCTGTTATTAACTTTGCTAACATTACTCTAAGGCAAATGAAAGAAGACAGTACATAAAGTCAAAGACCAACATATAGGGAAAGACATGGAAAACATGCAGACAGCAGAACTCACTAACACTACTACCCATTGGTGCTTAACCAATCCTTCCGTAGCCAACACAGATTTCAGTCTATGCTGAATAGTGAGTATCTACACTACAATGACTTTTTTTTCTTTTAGCTCTCTAACTGGTGTAAGAAAAGTTTTTCTACAAGGCTCTTACCTTAAGTTTAAAAAAAAATGATGAGAGTGACTGAGACTGTCCGTTAACGTTAACTCCGTTTCCATCACGATTCACAATAAGGTAAGTAGGCTTTTTTTAAGTAACTAGGTGACCAGTCAGGAATCCAGAAAAGAACTCTATCCTCTCCGTAGCAAGCACCCAAAGAAAGTTCTTTGTACTCAGATTGTACTACTAACACCCTCGTACTATACGGTTCAAGTGTCCTGCACTGCCTGCTAGTAGCTAGCTACTACTGATTGTTTCTCGCTCTCTTTTTCAGAAAGAGAGTGAGAACCAATCAGTAGCCATCCTGCCATTCATGTCATGTACATGACTGTGGATATGGCAGTCTGCCCCCTTCCACTTTACTGTGATGTTACCGCACAGACCTCTGGGCATCATACACTAAGGCAGAACTCTGCATAATCTGGACTGCCTTTACAGCAGTCTGAGGCAGTTCAGCTTTACAGAGAAAGTAAAAAAAAACAAACAACAAAAAAAAAAAAACAGAATTCGCCGAGCAACGAGCAAGTGCAGTTCGAGTTCCGGACGTTGTGAGTCAGTCAGACTCGTTTTTACAGCATAAGTCAGCCAGTTAAGTTACAAATATTTTATTTTTTACAGCGCATGTGTTCTTTTCTTTTTCTTTACACAGCTGGGGGGGGGGCTGCAGTCCTGCAGTCCTGCAGTCTGATGCCACGAGCCATCACTGCATTTATCACAATGGACATAACACACAACTGGATCATACATTGTAGGTATCAGAGTTAAATGAACACATGTGCCCAAAGGGTAAGTATAAATTTTGTAAATGTTTTATTAATTTGTTGCCCATGTAAGCCCAGTAGATACATTTACTTATTTTCAGGGGTGACTCAGAAATGCTGTCAGGTTTAGGGTTACCACCTGTCCCACTTTGCAAGGGACAGTCCCTCTTTGAGCAGTTGTGTCCTGCAATAAATGTGAATAAATGGCAAATGTCCTGAGATTTTAGGGAAAAATTATTTTCTATATTTTATGTAGTAGTTGCATAAAACAGTTATTCTGTATCTGAAACACCTAAATGTTATAAGAAACAGAATAAGTAACTAAAATGCTCAGGCAAAAAACTGAAGTTCTGTCCTTTGTACTGGCCGTGGGTATGTTTTGCCCTGCAAAATCTGATGTTTGTAGCACAAATGTCCCACTTTGGCCATTTGGAAAAGTGGTGACCCTAGTCAGGTTAAGTCACTTACCCAGAGACCTATAGTACTTAAATGAAGGTTAAAGGAGTTAAACCCTGTACCATGGGCACGGGGGGGGGGGGGGGTATCTCATTAAAGTGCAGAGCTTTAGCCCTCCGCATTAACTGCCAGGCTACCCATTAGCATGAATACAATGACAGAATGACTGCAGCAAGCATGAATGGGACCAGGAAGCCTTTTATTGCAGGAATATCTTATGTAGCAGCTGTTTCATACCACCATGCAACCCCCATGAATTTGAGAATGGAAACCGAGAAGTGTAGAGATAAAGACCACAGGTAAGAATGTTGACAAACAAATGTTACACTTAACACATGCACTGCATGTGACCATATAGTACAATAGCTTAATTTTCAGTTCAACAAATTACTTCAGATGAATTTTGGCATGCAGTGGTCAATCTAAAGCATATTTCTGTGGTGAACTTAATCAGAGCAACCATTCTGCTACTGGTTGCTGTCAGTAATGGAAATAAAGAGGATGCAATTAAAAAGCTACAAGGTGTATTTTGCGCAATGTGATGGCAATTAACATTACTGGTTTGGTTTTAATGATACTCAACAAGATGCAGAAGTACAGGAAATGAACATTTACAGACTGCTGATTGTAATAACACAGAAGTACAGGAAATGAACATTTACAGACTGTCGATTCTAAGAAGTACAGGAAATGAACATTTACAGACTGCTGATTGTAATAACACAGAAGTACAGGAAATGAACATTTACAGACTGTCGATTCTAATAACATAAGTACAGGAAATGAACATTTACAGACTGTCGATTCTAATAGCATAGAAGTACAGGAAATGAACATTTACAGACTGTCGATTCTAATAACAGAAGTACGGAAAATGAACACTTACACACTGTCAATTCTAATAACACAGAAGTACAGGAAATAAACATTTACAAACTCTCGATTCTAATAACACAGAAGTACAGGAAATGAACATTTACAGACTGTCGATTCTAATAACACAGAAGTTCAGGAAATGAACATTTACAGACTGATTGTAATAACACAGACGTTCAGGAAATGAACATTGACAGACTGTCGCTTCTAATAATACAGAAGTATAGGAACAGACTACAGATCAGTAAGTAATGGAACAATATTATTAACTGACATACAACATCATATGTTACTTAATATACTGGAAGAATCTTTATAACTGAGTAACAAATATCAATGTCTGGAAGCAGAAACAGAGAATGAAGACAGTGAGAAAAAGAGATGCATAAAAATGGATAAAGTGAGGGTATTTATTCTCCTCTTGCAATGGATAGCTCTCTTAAAAAAGGTGAATGATTTTAAGTTTCAATGTAATTTGCTTATTAGATATAAGATTTATTGTTAAGTATGCAAGATTTGTTTGAAACAGTCTTTGGGGGCTGTGGACTGCTCAGTTATAATAATATTATTATAAAATATTAATTTAAAGATATTATTATAAGTCCTGGAAAATGCCTAATTTTGGATACAAAGAAAGGGGACATGATGGTGAGAATTATTTCTATCCATGCATATACTACCCCACATGAAAGAAAAAAATACATATGAAAAGGTTCATGGCTATACTGTTGTGAACATGACATAGATTTGGTAAGAAAATTTAAACTTAAACATAAAGAAATACAACAATGTGATAGTGCAACAGATTTATCCATTACTGCAATGGCATAACAAAAAAAAATATATATATATATATATATATATATATATATATATATATATATATATATAAAATATGTGTGTTAAATTAATGCATCATGCATTACTCAAAAATGTAGATTGTGTACAGAAAACTGTTGTAGTCTCAAATTTAGCTATATGGGGGAACCAGGAAGTAATAAGTAACAAGAATAGACAAGAGAGGACTGAACTGTAGTTTGGCAAATTAAGGTTTTAATCATTAAGTTAATATGTTATGAGAACAATATATTCAAATGAAAGAATGTTGTTGTAAGTGGCCTGATGTTGGAACTGCTATCATGAGAAATACTAGACAGAAATGGAGAAAGCATTTCATAAATAGGAATTTAGATTTTACACTAAAGTGGTTGCATTTTGGTCCCCCTTTTCTAAACGGTCAAGATAAAAAATAGTTATTAAAAAGGAAGATATAGAGAAAAGGAAAGAGAGAGTGATAGAGAGAGAGAAAGAAAGAGAGTTATGAAAAAAGAAAACATATGGGCAAAATGAAATATAGGTCTTTGGATAGAAAGAGTCACATACTTAAGGGTAGGAGAGAAGAAAAAGGAAGAACTTATTACAAGTGTTTCTGTAATACAAGGTAAAATATATGTTTTAAAAACAAACAATGAATATTAGGGATATCATATTTAATAAAGTATGTACAGCAAAATGGATGTTAAATATGATAGCAAATGCAAGGTTAAAAAAAGGAAAAAAGAATGTATGGAAAATCTGAGGAAAACACAGAATCACATTATTGAATGTATTAAAGAATGTGAAAAGGTGTAGCATAGCACTCCAGGTTAGAATAATTAATTCATTTTATATGAATATGAAAAATGCATATAAAGAATACTTTTGAAGTATTAAGGCACTGATAAAAGATGACAAACTGGTATATACTGGCATAAAATTTAAATAAAAAAAGAAAAAAAAAACAGTTATTAAGTGGAGGCTTATTTATGTAATACTGATCACAAACTTTAATGAAGACATTACAAATCAAAATGAACAAGGTTACTAATGGAGGTAGCTAGAGAAAATATGTGGTATATAGGGAAGGCATAGGATGGAATTTTTAATTTTGGTAAGGGAAACACTTGTGGAAAACCTTGTCTTGTGATATTGTTAAAGCAATTTGTTTGCTAAATTGTAAAACTTTGTGAAGTATTTTAAGGGAATACAGTACTGCAGCTTGTTTATGAATATGGTGGTTAGGTTTAGGCAAGCAAGTTTTTATGGGGATAGGCCTAAAACAAGGAGGCATTATGAGTATTATCCTTTCTGTATTAGTATTGTACACAGATATAAGCACAATCTATAGAAACGATGAAATAGGGCAGATGGGAAATTAGTATAGGCTATTAACTTATCTACATGATGTCCTCTCTGTTACTTAAAAATACAGACCAGAGGCAACAGTATATTTTCAGAAAGTGTTTTGGAAAAGGAGTAACCCTTAATAAAGAAAAACATAGGAACATTTTTAAAATAGGTGCTTTATATTTTATAAGGAATAAAATAAAACTCTTGGAAGTTCAGTTTGGTCATTAAGACACATAATTAATGGATAGAAACAAAAGGATCAGATTTTTTTTCAGTTTAATTTCAAAAGAAGGCTTATCAGATTAATAGAATTCCACAAGAAATTTTAAGATATTATGGAGCTGTGCTTACTTTTCTAGAGAATTTAGGAAAAGAAGTACTCAAAAGTTGGGGTTCTAGATTTACTCAGTAATGAAATACATCATTTATAATGAACCATGCTATGGCATGCTAGGCTTCTTTAATCTAGTTGTATGCTTTTGGTCATTATAAATTTTCTCTATTTTGAGAAATGTTGATGGTAAAAAAATGAACAAAATATATTGGATTTAGATTTTTTATTGTGGTTTAATGTAGCAGATATAATGGGAAGGGATATTAGACAGCAAGAAAAGAAAATATGAAACAGACATTTGAATGTATTACTATGAGAGAAAGATGATAGCATTTAAAATTACATGTTTGGAGTACAGGACAAAGGTAAAAAAGTCGTATGGAAATATCATAAGAATTTTGTTAAGGTCTGCAAAAATTTGGCAAGGAGAAGCAAAACATATTCTTAGAAAAACAATCAGGATTTAAAAAGGAATTACAATTGGAAAACTTTATCTGGTGTTTGTTTTAATAGAAATTACCTGAAAAAGGTTTTAATTAAATATACACGAACAAAAGAAAGATTATCCCCAGGATTTAATAAAATCCGTGTAGGCACTGTGTAGGGCCTACACGGAATGTATCCATGCTCATGGTCATGGTTCCCCCTCGGCAGCACGCCATACATATTATTGATGTTTGTTGCCGAGGAACATAGTTATTGAATCAGTGTAGGGAGAGGTGTAGTGCTAACTGTGGCTGCAATTGAGTATGAGACTGCCTGCAATGTCCTTTGTTTTACTTTTATTATTTTTTTCCTTTGTTTTATTTTTATTTTATTTTTTAAAAAAAAGCATGTTTGCATGGCACAGCGCAGAGCTCAGCAATGCCAAGCTGTGCTCACATATAAGATGGCAGACACCTGACAGACATCTAAAAATAGAGACTGGATGTAATTAATTATTTATTTAAAGGTGTGTTTAAGCATGTCTAAGCCTGTGTGGTGTGGCATGGTGCTCAGTACTGCTTATAGGTAGCTCAATGGTGTATGTGAAGGTATACCAGATTTCTTAATATTCATGTAGCTAAATGGGTAGAGTTATAGCTTCATGTGCCATATGTCTAGGGTTTGAATACATGGAAGGGAAACTATGTATTTAATTTTAATATACATATTATGTATTTTTTTTTACCAAAGATGGCCCCACTGCACTCTGCTAAGGTCTGCTCCACTATGCTTAGACCTGCTAAACACCACATAAACATGGTAATGGCTGCCAATGTTTGTGCGCTGCTTGGCTCTGCTTGGCTGGTTTGTGTGCTGCTAAGCTCTGCTAAGACTATGGTTCTGCCAGTTTATGCATTTCTCAGCTCAGCTGTGCTTGTTTGCATGGTGCTAAGTGACATGGAGCTTTTTTGAATGTTCCCCAATGATGTGTAAGGGGGGGAAAACAGCCTATATTAAGCACAGTAGACAGGAACATAGCAGAATCCATTGGAGTTCTATCACTGATAGTATATAATGGCTGGCGATGGTGAAGGTGTGTGCTTTCAGGTGCAGCACTGGGGTATTCTGGAGTCCAGGGTCATGGTTGGGCTCCTCATGCAAAACCGTGATGACAGGCTGCTGCAGAGCAGTTTCCAGGACTCAGAGTATAAGAAGGAGGCCTGGAACCGGCTGGTCAGAGAACTCACCAGTGTCACTGGTACCCCCCCACACACACAGGTGAGCAGTGTCATCACCACCATGATGACCTGAAAAGATAGAAGAGGGGACTCTTGGACACCAGGGTCCAGGAAGTGAGGGCATGGAATGCCCCACAAGTATGTAAGTATTTATTCCTCTGTTTACCATTATGTGCTCTGAATGTCTGCAGAACTGGTATGTATAATGGTGTGCTTCTCTCCCAACTGCTGCAGAGGAGAGGGCTTGCAATGTTGAATCGCATGCCAGGTGTTTGGCTAGGTTGCGCCATGAGTGTGGTAAGTACAGATGTATTATGCTAACTGTAGTAAAATAAGCAAGAAAGAGTAAAGCATCAACTGCAATAAAGTATATACAGTAAAGTGTGTAGTGCAATAAATGTGGACTTAGAGTTGTAGTGCAATAAATGAATAATGCCAACTGTAGTGCAATAAAACCATGAAACAATACCAATAATACCAAGGAAAATGGTGTACATCAGGATTGTGTTGTCGTAACCATTGCAGTAGAGCTGTATATATAGAGGCTGTAAGGTAAGGAGCTGCAGTCAAGTATAACACTCTAATAGCTGTAGAATGCAAATCTAATGGCTGCAAATTGTATTGGTTAACTCATATAAGTACTGTTCAAGGCTGTCTCTAGGCCAATATTGGTCACATAATGCTCTGTCATCCACAGACATCAGGTAATAAAGGTATATGGATGAGGTAGCCCACTCCAGGAGCTGATATTGTTTGTTGACTTCACAGATATGATACTGAAATATAGCTTACCTACAATCTGCATTATGCTTGTATTTCATGCATGTGCATTCTACTCTCACTTCAGTCTAGTATACCACTGTAGTAGTACTACCAGGTCATATTTTGGTTCCAGGTGAGCTGTAGGCAAATATCAGTCAGTCAGTAATCAGAAGTGACTCACTCAATAGCTCAGTTTGTTAAATGCTCTGTATATAGTACATTTTGCCACACACAGTCCATGGTTCGAATCCAGTGGTATGTAGCAGTAAATATTACAGTAACAGTCACGTAATGTTCACAGTTTCTCTCTTCACAGGAACTACAGATAAATGGTTGAAGTAGCCTATATTATGAGTAGATAATTGAGTGTTTTGATGTTACAGACTATTAAAATCATTAGCAAGAATGTGTTCATCAGCAATGTTCAGTCAGAAATAAAATGTGCAATCCCAGTATGGCTGTATGCCTGGAGTGTCTGTTAAAAATTGCTGCAGTCAATTAATACATTCTATGCAGATGCCCCCTGCAGTCACTGCTATTGGGTTATGTTCCCATGTCTGCCAACCAAGGAATGACAGCTGTTTAGTGTCTGTACTGTACATATATATCTCTCAAGTGTTATGATTTCATGTTATGTAACTAATAGTGGGTAATAGGTTCATAGGTTAGCTCATAGGTTAGTACTAGGCCAACTGCCCTTTTGGGCCATTTGAAGCCTAGCCAGTTACCCCATGTGAGAATCAAACCCTGCACCTTGTGTCTTTAAGGTAAATACCTTAACCATTATGTCATCCTCCCACCCAGATCCATCTGTTACAGGATTATCATGGAAATGATTACCTAGATTGCAAAAAAATCACCATATTAGCCCACAGAACACCTTGGTAGTTATATAGTTCCACCTGATGTACAAGTGTTCTGTGTAGTTGTGTACCCGCAATTGTTACTGCTTGGCCAACAGTGTCCCATGCAAATAGCTTGAGAGGTATGTACATGCTACATCAGCTATAGGAGCCTTGCAGTCACTGTGCACATAAACAAAATACAGACCTGTAAAATAGATAGTTGTACTGTGTCAAGGAAATAACCAGAAATGTTACTAATGTACTGTTTTTCTCTCTCCCTCCACCCCTTATCTTCATTTATTTATTATTGTTATTCATTGGTTATGGTTTACTACTAACATATGTTGTTACAGTAACTGTATTTTGGGACATGTGTTTTATTATTTTTATGTATTATAATGGTTGTATATTAACATATCTTGTTAAATTACCTATTTTGTTGGCATTGTGCTGTAACTGTTACCTACATGCTGTAAGCATACTGACTGTTCTCTTATTTAATGTTTTGTTTCACATAATATCCATTGATATGTAATTGGGTTATTTCCAATGTTCTGCCATGCTGTTATTACTAACATTGATTTGTTCACAACTAACCTATACTTATCACTATACCTTCATTACCACAGCATGTCAGGGTAGGCTGATCTGCCTACCTTGCCTGAACCGGCTGTGGCCCTGGGTCTTAGTACATCTGGGACCCAGACCAGTTGTGCCCCCTCCACTGCCCCTCCATCACCTGCGGTGTCAGGTGGGACTGCCTCAGGGGACAGGGCCTGCCCTCCCCCTGGGAGCAGTGGCAGAAGGGCCATTGTCATCCAGGATTAACTGCCAGTCATGGTGTGCAGTATTGTTCATTGTAGCTATGAATGCTGCCTGTGCAGGACTGAGGTCATGCTGGCCAACCTAGTGGGGCAGCCTCGCCTTGGCACCCAGCCTCCAGCACAACCACTCTTGGGCAGTGAAGGAGCAGTGTTGACAGTCCCATGGGTGGGGATGTGAGTCACACTGCTGCTGTCTGGAGGCACGTATGACTTGGATTCCACAACACCCTCCCCATCCAATGTTTTCACCCACTTCATGTGTCACACAATGCCCCATCTGCTGTCTTGTCTGTCTTGTCTGCAAATGCATCCTCTCCTACACATCTTACCTTCTCACATGTATCTAAGTCCCTTCCCACCATTCCACTCTCACCTTAATAAAGAAAAAATTGGCACCTGTCCCCTCACCAAAAAAAAAAATATTGCCTAATACATAGCTCTCCATTTCACACACATGTCCACTGGACACAAGTAATTTGGTCCAATTGGCTTAACAATGCAGTGATATTGTTCTCACTCCTCTCTCTGGGGTCTGAGAGTTTAAATTAATCTACAAAATCTGTCAAAATGCACAGCTACACCCTTCCAGCACATCCCTATCTGCCTTTCACTATGTTTTTCCCCCTGCTTTCCCCCATTTCTCCACTTTTCTATCTCCCCCTTTTTCTTTTCTTTATATTTTTTTAGCCCAGAGCTGCATGCTGCTGTGTGTCTCACAGCTTCACTTAGCTTAGCTAAATAGAGCTGTAATGAGTATATGTGTTTATAACATTGTTAGTCACATGTACAAAATAAACACCACTGCCATGTTTCGAACCCAAGCCCATCACACCTGCATTAACCTACCACTCCATGGAGTTCTTAAGTAAAACAGGTGTTTTCATCAAAACATCTTGATTGCCACTTACAGTCGTTAGGCGTATCTCAGTGGAGCTGCGTACAGCAACACACTGCACAAACTGGAATTAAAAATTAATGGAAAGAATTGGACTGTACCTTGGACTATGGTGCAATAATACACCACTAGACAGCCAAAGACATAAAAATTGATGTAAGTGAGGCCTGTGATAGCAGGTAAATGTGCCCTTCTATTAGCAACATGTAGAAAGACGCCTGCTAAGGCATCAATGGCAAAGAACATGTTCAATGTGGACCCTGGTGCAGAATTACCACCATAGAAAGCCATACCCATACTGATGGATGCAGACAATGTGTGTCACAGTCTGTATGTCTGCACATATACCTTGCAAATACACCTGACATAGCAGTGACTTAGTAGCTCAGTCCGTTAAATGCCTTGCATGCCATACAGTTTTGCCACACACAGTCCTGGGTTCAAATCTAGTCTTGTGTTGCAGTTCAATTACATTATTGTAAAGACAGCAATTAATGACTGAGTCATGCAATCTTTATCTGCTCAGGTTACTGCTAATTAATGAATTATTATCCAGTTTTGCAATTCAAAGGCCTGCAGGTAGGGACACACTGCACATATCTGTACAGCATGACTATATGTTACCTACTACTCTGTTATTGGCACTGTTGCATAACAGATGTACCTTAATCACATGCCTCAATTCGACTGTAAAGGGTACCCTTACCCTAGTTCTGCTGTAATGACAGGGCTACCACAGCTGCCACAGTTACATGTGCAGTTTGTTGTCCTCCAAAGTGTTCACACTCCCCCCTATGTGTTCTAGGCTGTAGCAGGAGCTGCAGCTTGTAGTACACACACCTGTATGTAAAGGAAGCTACTACAGACCTACTATACCTCCCAACTCCCTAGCACAAGGAATCTGAACACAGCCATACTTAATGGGGGGCAAAGGTCCAGAAATTGGGGCATGTTTTACAATTTGCTCCAAAATAGGTAGCAAGATGATAGAATAACAGCTATTGCATTAGCATGCATATTCTGAGGGGTATAAAGTCTGACACTCAAATGTGTGTTTTCCATTACTGACCTCAACCCACAATGTTTGCCAGTGAATTGTCAGATGACCACAATGTCATGGGACACTGACCACTCATGAGGCGAAACTGTGGACATACTGCATAAATCTGTACAGTTGACAGTTATGGTACCTACGCTCTGTGATGCTGTAGTCTCCACACCTCAGTAATGTCTATCTTGACACCTAAGAAATGGGCCCAGGTCTACATGAAGGCCTTATATGTTTCACTGTGGTGGCATCTCATTGGCTAATGTTATTGCAATTCAGCTGTTTTGGTTGCAATTGCCATATCAGAGCCAAAGGCTGGTGCAGAGGCAAGTAGCTGCTAATGAGCAGTACCTTAAAAAGGCAAGCAGCTGGCTATGGGGAACAAGTCTGTATGAGACTTACCTCACACAGAGAGCATATTTTCAAAAGATTATAAGAAGCAAAGTTCAACAAAGGAGTACTGCACTCCACCAGGTATGTAATTGATTTCTCCATATAACAGGATGCATATGGGAGGATGGAGGTATGGGGAATAGAGATTACAGCAGTAAGCCTGTCTTAGATCTATGGTAATGACATGTCATTGATACTCAGCTGTCCTACACCTATATACATGCCTCTCACATGTCCCGGTTTTCCACTCACGTCTTAGCTCTGTCCCCCTTATTCCCTCCTACAATGGTTGGCTGTTGTAGGGAAGCTAGTGCATTACATGTAATACATAGTGACAATAAGTAAGAGTGTATACTCCTGCAATGTCAGACAATGTACACTAATTCACCTCCTCTCATTCTATCAATGTCTCACAGAAATAGTTCTAATATTTTAAATGTGTCCCTGATTGTCCCTGATGTAGTCTGGCTAAGTCCTTGATTCCCTTTATGTTGTTCCCTGTCTGGTTGGGAGCTGTGCCTAACATAGCTGTCAACCTGTTACAGCAAGAAATCTGAACAAAGTCATAATTAATAGAAGGACTAAGGCCAAAAATTAGGGACACAGTAACTATTGCTCATACAAAGTAAGAAAGTGAATAGAATAACAGATATTACAGTAGCATAACTGTCTTCTGAAGATTATGGCATCTTAAACTCAGATGTCTGTCTTTATTTTCTCACATCAACCATCAATGATTGGCCAAACTTTTGTCAGAAATCCACAATGTCGTGTTGAAGTGACCAAAACTATGAGGCAAACATCTTGACATCCTGCAAACATTTGTATAGTTGAGAGGTATGATGCCTACAGGGAACATATTCTACTGCAGGTTTGCATTGTTTTCTATCAGTGTGGCACACTGGTGTTGCTGGACTGTCCCCATATAGTGGTTGTAATAGCACACTCCTATTTGTTTGGCAGTGGATGTAGGACATAGTAGTGGGAGGTTCCCCATAGGAGACACACCACAGTACAATGCAGTGCTGGGTGTAGGAACATACAGCAGAATCTGTCATGACACAGAGAGATATACCTCCACAGTGCTACTATCTTGCTGTGATCCACACATGTAGTATGTTGCCGGACTGTGGGTTATGATGTGTGAGGGAGCAGTGGGTAGTGTATACCATTATGGGAGTGCTGAATATGTACATAGTGGATGTCCAAGTATCTGGTCCTTTAATGTGTACCCCTTTTGTTGTCTTTCAGGAACCATGTATCACAGACAATATGCCCCCTTCTCCAATGCAGAGAATGAGGTAATAGTGGATGCACTAAGGCAGCATCATCAGATGTTGTTGTCCAGGTGTCGGCATAATCATGAACAATGGGTAGCATTGTGGGCAGACCTTTTGCAGGATGTCAGTCAGATTGGTCAGCAGGACAGGATCTATGAGCAGGTGCAACACAGAGCCACATACATGGTGAATGCTGCATGATGAAAGGCAGCTGATGTTGCCAGGGACCATGCTGCCACTGGTGGAGGGCCTGCAGCAGTACAACCACTCTCAGCCACAGAGGAATTCCTGGCAAACCTAGGAACACATGGCAGTTTCCAGTCATCCATCACACCATACATTGTGGGGGTGGGTATCACAGTTCCCCTAGCAGAGGAGCATCTAGGTAAGCTTACTGTGTCCGCCATTTTAATACTTTCACAGTCATTGTGGCAGGCTGTACATACCTGCACATGAGTGTCAGGTCTCTCTGCATTGGGGAGGGTTGGGGTTTAAGCTCAGTTGTGCACACATACTCTGAATCTCAGCAATACAGCCAGTAACAGCGGCTACTATACAAGTAGATAAAGGCTCATATTACCCTGTAGTGCAGCAACATATGGTGGTGCTGACAATACCTCTCCATCACCCTTTCATAGGTCCATCAGAAGTTATCCAAGCCTGTGGTCCTATACCTGGTAAGCAGGATACTGTTGTTTTATGGATCTTATATACCCTATGAAATATAAGAGCTGCCATATTGCACTATGTACAAATGTTGTGTTTAGCCAGATTAGAATATTTGTATGCACCATTCTGGAACAGTTGACTAGAGTTCATAGACTGGGCAATCACAGGTGTTTATTTAAATGAACATTAATATGTTTGCACTTACAGTTATGATGCTATGCAGCCTGGTATACATGAGGCAAGTAATCTAAGATGCCTGTTCATACACAAAAGGTAGATGTTACATACCTGAGGCAGTGACACTAATACTGGCATATCATTCTCAAGATAGGTGCACTGGGTTTAATGTGCAGTTCTATCATGTGTAGTGTCATATTGCATACCTTACAGGTAAATTGTGCTGGCAACTTTTTCTGGATGTAGCTGATGTGCATGTTATAAAGGCTTTGACTTGTATGTGCATGTTGTTGTGAGGTTGTCTGTTGTGCATGGGAGTGGAGATGAGAAAATGTGAGACTGGTAATGCAGTTGTGGATCCTCATTTGTATGAGTCTGTGTGGATTACCATACATAAAAGTGCAGGTAGTAATGTACTGCTTTTGTCATGGTTTTCACAGGTGACTGGGGGGGGGGTTGGAGTCTGTATCTTTCACAACCTGATGTCAGTGTCTCATCAGACTCTGTTGATGATGGTGGCCATAGTGAGGTACAGGTGGAGTTGTTGGTGGCTGATTCTGTCCCAGAGGTTGACATCCCTTTTCTGCTCCCATTGTCTCCAAACAGTCAGTATGCCCACACATACCCAGTCCCCAGAGGCTACAGATATTGGACAGTCAGAGGGTGGACACATTGAACAGGGAAGTGTGGCTACTATGGCTCCAGTGAGTATAGACACTGGCCATAGCCAGAAAGCTACTGACGTCCCACACAGCCGGATTGACAGGGGTGCTTGTAGGAGGCCTGCTGTCTGTTCACCATCTTTTGCAAGTGTCACATCTCGAGTCACTCAACAAATGTTTTGGGCTATCATGGAGGGACAGGCACTTTCTGAATGGAACACCAGAAGTATGCTTAGGTTTATGGATGTAGCACATTCTGACATCCGTGACTGCCTCCACTGCATTGGGGACACCCTGTATCAGTTCATTGATGCAGTGTACAGACGGTGGGCTGAGACAGTGTCTGTCTTGGACTGCACATTGTCTGTGCTGGAACATCTGGCCTGAGTTGGGCATTGGACCCATGGAAGTAGGTCAGCAACACCAACTGCTGATAGTCCAAGTGGATGTGTGCAGTTACTTTCCTGCAGTGGCAGTACCTCCAGCACTACAAAGGGAAGTGTGCTGTCCACACCATGACATGGCAGGCCATGGGCACGTGGTCCTGGGTGATCCTGAGGGGGACACAGATACAAAAGACAGCAGTCACCATCAGGTACTAGCACCATATCTGACCTTGGGCATAGTGGTGCTAGTGCAACTCCTAGCAGAGCCAGTTCCCATGTTCATGGCTGGAGAGAGTGAACTGTCCCCTTTACCATGTACCATCCACAGCTGCCCAACATACACATGTGTAGGGCTAGTACTGGGCTTGACTGTGTACACACACACACACACAATGAAACACCACTGTCACATGCAGGTCATGTACAGACATACACTGCACCTCTCCATAGCCCATCTATCCCCACCCTTGCCTGACTCACACACATATTGTAAACTGTTTGGCACAGCCTACGCCTCCAATCCTCACACACCACACCCTGTGTATGTGATGATAACTGTGCCACATACCTGTCATATTTGTCATCAATGCAGGGAAATGAAGCTATGTGTCTGATGCACAGGGTGACTACATTACTTGACATGTATGTGTGCAATGCAGTATTGTTTTGCCATGCCACTTGTTGTGGTACACTACAGATACTGCATTCTGGCATGTGTCATGACTACATGCCAAACTTTGTGTACCATATATTGTATGATGTTGTACTGGTGGTAGTGTTACAGAATGACATGTGTCTCATGGACCTGTGTATGTTTCAATTCCAGGAGACTGAGGAAATAACCTATGGACATATGGCAGCAATACAATGACACAGGACTGCAAGGCAGCACAGCAGAAATATGATGTCAGAAAGGTACGGTAGTATACATGCATGACTCTCTAGGTGCATATGTCTGTAACAGTCTAACAGGGACAATGGGGTCAGTCCTCGTAATCATACATTCATACCTTGTGATAAGGTCTTCTACCCTTGATACGTGTCTCTCAACATATATATATATATATATATATATATATATATATATATATATACACACACACAAGGTGTGGTGATGGAGTTGACATATCTGCAAATATACTGTGTCCGGATGTTATGTTCCCACTGTTTGACTATCAGACATTTGCATATACACCAGCTGACATACCAGTCTTACATGGCATACACATTTGTCAGCATGCCCTGCTGCCCTAGAATTGCCATAAACCGTGTTATGGCATTCAGCAGGGACATTGGTGGTGGTACATCTGGGCGTACAACACCCAGACTGAGCCAAGCCATCTCACTGTACCGCCTGTTCAGGCAACATATACAAAGCACCCACTCAGTATCCATGATTCTATCAATGTGTGGGTCACTACGTGGCCCACTGATGGCAGACATATGCAACATAGAGACATCCTACTCCAATAGCTATTCTGTAAGCAGCAGTGCTCAACAGGGCACAGTCATGGGTGCTCTACTGCTTGGATGCATGTCTCTACAGTATAAGCGGGTTTTAACTGACTGTGGCTGACAATGTTGGCTCCTACCTGATATTAGTGAGCACTCATACAGTCACTGCATGACGGTATTACACATACATGCCTGGTGACACAGTAATAGCCATAAACCCCAATCGAATATGTATATATATATATATATATATATATATATATATATATATATACTATCCTTTCCATCAGGGATACCTATGCCCCTAGTTAGTAGCAAGACAGTCCCTACATGTGCTGTACATACATAGGGGTGACAGATAGCCACACAGACATGGCCACACAGGTGTACAGTACAGTGATATGACAGGATTCATATGGCATATCTGTGGTCACAGTCACCGGTAGGTGATATTCCCATACCCTCCATATACTCCTCCCTCAGCATGCCACTATCTGACTACAATGACCATGTGTTGATGCACTTTCCAAATTATTTTGACACAAGCAGATGACAGTATGGCCCCTCACAAGATCCTATCACATCATCAGCATACTCATAGGTGATCTGTGCCAGGCATACAGGACAAGGTGTGACCCCGATTGATTGTATATGCTGCCTATCTCTAGGAAGCATAATAGCTGGATTAGTCACCCTAAGGACATTAAGCCATTAAGTGACATTAGCAGTACATGTTTGTTAGAGACATTTGTGTAGCAGACGTAATGCACCCTTAACACAGACCCTCCATGCTGGTACGGTACAGAGAGCACCTCAGTGCCCTTCTGCACATGCTATCTGTATGAGTAACTGGGTGAATGTCATCTCAACACTTGGTGGCTGAGTCTCCTGTGGACTTGCGCAATATGTGATGCTCCTGTGACGAGGGGTAGCAATGTCTCCAATTGTTATGGCTGTATGGCCATCATGCTATTGAGGTGCACATATCCTATTGCTCTGTGACATGATGTACAATGCTGTCAAAGCCTGACATGCACAAATGGCTGCATTCAGGCTAGCAGCACTTCATCTCACTGCATACAGGACATGCCATGGTGCACACATAGTGCATGCTGGCTGCATGCACAGTGGAAAACGTACCTATGTAGTGGTACACAGTACAAAGTTCAATACCAGATGCACACACCACATCTCATGTCTGCTAGTACTATCCATGTAGGACACATAATGCTTGTTGAGCTAAGCAGGCCATGTTGTTGCGGTCATTCATTTTGGAGGCCACATCACCCACAACCAGTAAAATAATGCAAAACCCTACCAATGTGCATGTTACAAAGGTTATCATATGTATGCAGTATGGATATAGACACACACACTGAGATAGATGGCTGCTGTGAGATTAGAACCCCTAATTATCTACTGTTACACTCTATAGCTTGCTGTACTTATCACATGTAAAACAAACTAATGAAAGCAAGTCCAAAAGTCCAAGGTAGTACACGGTATTAAACGTAAAAAAGTTTATTAACAACTTAAAACGCTTTTCGTCACCAAAGTTGTGGTAACTTCATCAGAAATTAATACCAAATTAGTGCGAACATTTTAAAATACACACAATAGGTGAACACATGTTAGAAATGAACCAATCAGTGGAGTGTTTTATTTAAAGAAGTAAACCATATGTCACATTAGTAACAATATAATGCTCAATGCAACCCACTCAAGTACCTAAAGTTAAAACATATTAATAAAATGAATGAGCAAAAATACTACCACAACATACTATTTATATATCTATAAAGGTATATTTATATGTAATACTCCTATATATGTATCTAAATACCAGCTTGTTATAATAAATAAAAAAATGTAAAAGTATACAATACTTACATTTTAACTAGTGAAATCTTTCACCTAGCTAAACTTTTTAATTTTAAAAAACAAAAAATGTTGCAAGCCTCGTTTGATCCAGGATATGCAAAGGCATTTAATAACAATTACGATTCTAGCTCATGTTCTTCCAGTAGTAATGCTGAAGGACCACCTCTAATATCAGGCTAAACCTGGTCAATAGCTTTAAAACAAAACTTATGACCACCACACAAATTAGAATGCTTAGCCAGTGCATTTTCACATTTATTTTTGTCTCTGGCATAAATATGCTCGTAGATTCTCTCCCGGGACTTACGATCTGTTTTACCTAAGTAAAACGCCAGGAAGTTAATGCACATGGCAATATATATCACTGCCTTGGACTCACAGTTAAATTTGGGGTTGAGATTGAATTTCCTGTTGTTACTAATATAGAAAGAATTAATTGTCTTAATATATCTACACATCCTGCATGCACCGCAGGTAAAGATACCTACAAGTCTCTCGCTGACTCTGGGAGCTCTACGCTCAAAAATGTTTTTAAATTAGACCCTCTTCTGTACACTATTTTAGGCAAATTACCTAACTTGTCAATTAAGGCATTATTGCTACTAATAAAGGTCCAGTTCTTATATAGAATAAACCTAAGACTTGCACTATCATCATATACGTCATAATGAAGCTCACATTAAAATTCACTTGTTGGTCAACAACGAAGTTAAAATTTGCACTTTGGTCAGTGCCCAAATTTAAAAGGTGAGTGTTACTGTTGTTAAAGTGCAAGTCTTCACTATTATTAGAATAGTGACTATTATTAGTGGCCACGCTAGACTCACATAAATAGTGAGTCAGCTCCTCTCCCTTGTAAAGGAGAGGTCTAAGATGGCCGTTATAACGTTTACACTGGATTTCCTCTATTAAAGAGTGAATCAAGTTTATCGGATAACCATGTTTTTGAAACATGCTGCTCAAAAAGTGGCATTCCTCTAAAAAGTCATTTGGCAGGATTCACGAAGCCTCCGTGTAAGAGTTACAAGGCTTACACGGAGGCTGCAGTTAAATGGTGTGACATCAGCATGTCATGCATATGCATGAGGGCATGCTGAATCACACCTAAGGCTAACATGGTCCATGTAAGACAGTAGGGGGTGTGTCCGTAGGGCGAGCCCTAAAAACGGACACGCCCTCAGAAGAGTAAAAGTCCCGAAAGTAAACACCCACGACAGAGTTCGTGGAAATGTGAATAAACACAACACAACACATGCCCCCACGGACTATGAACACAAAATGTATAAATGAACATCTAATATTTTTTTTTATAAGTTGTAAAGATGTTTGCCCGTGAATTCGCTCATTTGCGCAGGCGTGCCCGGCGCTTAGCCACAGTTAGCAGTCATTGGAAAAGCATATAAGAACTAAATATGCAAAGTAAGCCAAGAAGCAATATTGTAGTGGTAGAGACGTTGGCTGAAGAGCAGGCAGTCATGGTTCAAGCCCCCACAACATCAATTTTTATTTTTAGTGAAATAAGCGCAAAACAATTCCCTGACATATATGTACATATATAAAATTATATTTTATGTAAAATGTAATGCAATGGGCCATGTATTTTGAAGAAATGTGAGATAATAAAAAAAAAAATGTCAGATGTGCCTATAGCTGAGCTACAGTGCAACAAGTTGAGGATATCTGCCTGTAGGTGAGCAGTGTTTTAACAGGTGTAAAATGAGTGCCCGTAGGTGAGCAGTGTTACAACAGGTGTAAAATGAGTGCCTGTAGGTGAGCAGTGGTTTAATAGGTGTAAAATGAGTGCCTGGGGTTGAGCAGCATTTTAACACATTGAAACTGTGTTCCCATAGCTGAGTTGAGCATAATATGCGTGCTGACAGCCAAACCACGCGTAAATCAGCGTGATCAGTTTGAGCGGAGCTGCGCATCTCGCCAACAAGCTAACCGACGGGCAACGTTGAGCAAGCTATATCAAAACTGCCTTTACACAGACACACCTCCTAGCCTGTGTAGACAGTCATAAAATATAAAAAGCAATGGCCAGGTTTGAACCCAGGATACCATGCACCATAGTCAAAGTACTGAACCACTAAGCCATGACAGTTGCAATTAGAAATGCAGTAATAGCATATATATATAGGAATGAATAGAAAGAGGAGCATGACATAGCAGGTTTTGTGAAGCTGATACAATTCCAAAATGGCCAATCACAGATAAGTGTGGGAAAAACAGCATATATAAGCCCCATAGGCGGGAATACACAGCATAACTGATTGTAGAACCGACTTGCAGCCAGGATGTCAGGTGTAGGAGAGGGTAGTTGCTTCCGAGCACAGAGGTGGGGCATTGAGGAGTCCAAATATATGGTTTGGCTCCTTGTCCATAATCATGAGGCCCAACTCATGCAGGGCCAGGTCCTGTGGGGAGCATATAGGGCTGAGGCATGGGACCGGTTGGCACATGATCTCACCAGTGCCACAGGAATACCAAGGACTGGTGAGCAGGTCCATCACCACCATGCGGACCTGAAGAGACGGAAGCAGGACCAACTGAACCGTTGGATCCAGGAGGCCCGGCAAATGCCCAACGCCCCACTACTGAGTAAGTTACATGTAATTATTTATGTAAAAAATTAACCTAGCTGATATTATGGAGATGTCTATTCAAATATTACTTCATTTATATTACAGCTGCAGGAGTCCATTCTGCAAACCGTCAAGCCTATGGCGATAGGCTGGTGCGGTTGCACCACCAGGCAGGTCAGTAATTCTCTCTCTGTAACAGTAAATAAATATATAAGTATGACAGTTAGCAAAAGAGTGCAGTGTAGTCACTAATTAATAAAATGTGCAAGTAACAGTGTAAGAGGGTTTGCAAGTATTGCTTGATTACAAAAGTGTGATGCAGCCTGTAATCCAAACATAAAAATGAAACAAGTCTGAAATAAAGATGTCCCACCTGTAATATAATAGTACATAACCTGAAGCAGGCTGAAAAGTACAGCTGCAGAAGATGAGTAAAACACATGTGTGAAATATATCCCTGTTGAAATTCAGAAACATGACATAAGTGAGACTTTTGGAAAAGATTGTTATAACTAAAGGTAAAACATGTCAATAAAGCCTAGAATTAAGTACCATCCTGAATTGTAAAAATAAAACAAGTGAGAGAGTGTGAGAAACAGGTATGAATCCACCAATAAAGTAGTAATAACTCCTGAATAAAGTATACTGCAGTCAGTACGGAATGAAATGAATGTGACAGGCAGAACCAAACAGCAACATGTGTTGAAAACAGTACTAAAGCTGGAATGTGTGTCCCAAAATCTGGATATGTTGCTCTCAGTCTGCAATATGCAGATAGTATGGTTGTCTGAAATACCAAACATCCACAGTTGAATATATCTATATAAAGCAAATGTAGCAGGATGATGTAGCTGAACAGAGCCAGATATGAATGTGTATGAATAAATATGAAATGTATATTGATGTAGCAGTAACATTCCTATCACCATCCTGAAGTAGTTATCACATAGGAAACTGTAGGCAGAACTGTGGTGTGTATATATCTGCAGCTAGTAGAAATGTACAGCATATGTATTAGTATTTGAAGTTGTTAATTAAATATTTCTTCACCCTACCCTATAACCAAAAATAATCCATTCCACGTGAAATTGGTATGTGCAATCACAATTAACACACCTGGACATTTGTCCTGTTGGTTCATATGTATTTGCATGTACGTTGATGCATCTGCCCTGTTCATACATCCAAACCTGATGGCCTGTTGCCATCAATCAACCCTGCATGTTGTTGGATTGTGTATTGCTGTTCAAATTATGCATGTGTTATGCTTGCTGTTCAATGGCTTGAATTTATGGGTGTTTGGTTAATGGGAATACTAATGCATGCTGTCACAACTAATTGTGAAGGGCATTGTACGTTACTAACTCAAACTGTCATAACATCATTCAAAACATAGGACGATAGGGAAGGCGGGTTCCAGCGGACCCACCTCTCCCACCTCAGCTGGCGAGTGCACCTGGCAGTAGTGCTCAGGCCGGACCCTCCTCTGGTGGCCCTGTGCCACCTGTGGATGGAAGCGCTGCAGGGGATGGGGCTCGTCCCCCCTCTGCAAGCATGGCCAGAGGAGAACATCCACCCCCCCCTCCGTAGTGTCCGGACTGTGGTGCGTAGGGAGATCCGGCATGCTGTGCTTGGGCCCCTACGCCAGCTTGAGGCATGGGTGGCACAACTCACGGGCATGCCTGCTGCCCGGCCTACACAGCCCCCAGCACAGCCTCATCCTGGGCAGTGAAGGCACAGCGGCAACTGCCCATGGGTGGGGATCTCAGTTCCACTGTTGCCATCTGTGAGCTCATGGGCTCGAGATATCCAAACATCCATCCCCGTCAATTGTGTAACCCCCCCACATGTGTCATACACTGCCCCTGTATGCATCTTGTTTGTCTTGTCTGTTAACCTACCCAACCTACCTCCCCAGCTATACCGACTTCCTGTATCTGACATACCACTCTCACCTGAAAAAAAAACAAAAAAAGGGCACTCTGTACCCACAAAAAAATTATGCCCCATACATAGCTGCCCATTTTGCACACATGTCTGCTGGACATGTAAACTGGCAATTACAATTGGCTGTACAACAAGTATTATTATTGTCCTTACACCTCTCTCAGGGGTGGAAGGTTTCAAATGTCACACCAAATTACAAACATATGCACAGCTGTTGCTGACGAAGAAATGGGCAGCTATGGGCCTTACCTACATCCCTCTTGCAAAACCCAAGCTTTTTCCCTACTGTCCTACCCTCTTTGTGACCCCTTTTTCACCACTTTCCTATCTCCCCATTTTCTTTTCTTTCAAAGAAAATAGCGCAGGTGTGCGTGAGAGTAAGCACTTTTAAGCAGTAGTAAGCGGGTGTGTGCGAAGCTAAGCGGCAGTGCGCATGAGTGACCTCCGCGCAAACCAGCACTAACCCACTTACAGCTGCTTAAAAGTGCCTTACTCACTCCGAATGACAAGGCCTGTAGTTTTCTCAGCAGCAAAATAAAATACATCCCTCAGTCTCCAACCCAGGACCTTGGAAACATTAGTCTGCATGACTTACCACTAAGCCATGAGTGCTATACAAGAACATTGTGCTGAAAGAAATATATCATAAAATAGTAGGAATTAATGTAAAGGGAATATACAAGTCTAGTACACAAAGCATGACATGTATATTTACTGTCAAATCTAGTGGATTTGTAAAATAGTACTGTGTGCTGAGAAACAGTCATGCTAGTTGGTAGCTACTAGGTAATAATGTCACAGTAGCATCTGGCAAGCCACACACATACTCAGAGCAGGATAAACACAGCCATAGTTGAATAGTTAAGAGTTCAGACATAGCAACTGTGACTGAGTTACAGGGATGTCCCTGATGTGAAAACAAATGTCAACTGTGCCCCACTGACACCCTGCCAAATGTACTAACAGTAGGCAGAAAGGTGTAACTACACATGCAATGGTAAGTATGACTGACTGAAGGTATGCACCACCTGCACGGCACAAATGGTGTACTAATACATATGCTTGAAATAACCCACAGTCACAGCTGCAGAGTATCAGAATATGTCACTGGAGTAACCCACTGCTATGTACCATTCCATGAGGCTGATAAAAGATGCACTGGAGAGTATCTGAGGCCTGCTCAGCAGCATGATCAAATACCCCTGTAAGTGTCAAGGCCCACACCATGGCCAGACCATAATGCATGCAGTAACACCCTACCACAACAAACACATAGCAAGCATTACAAGCTGTGAATGTAAATGGAAAATAGGAAAGCCATAGCAACACATAACAGGAAAGACACCTAGCAGGCATACAAGGAGTGAATGTAAAGGCCAAATATTGAAGCCATAGCAACAGATTGCAAGAGCCACTGTTATATACCAGGTACACCATAATCCCTACAGGAAAGCACACACACCCATATACACAATATTGCTAGTCGTAGGTGTCAGTTTACATACACACGTAGAACAGGACACTGGAGGAAGCAATACTCAGCCTACAGAACAACATGCATTGCAGTGTCTACAACACAGCCTGAAATATGAGAAACATACCAACCCTTACACTCACAGAACAGTGTCCACAGCAAACCAGCATGGTCCCCACCCTGATAATCTGAAAGGGCTATGCCTACCTAACAGACCTTTTTATAGCACAGGCCTGTAATCACAGTGAGAACTGCAATCACTACACAACAGGCTGCATGCAATTAGTAAATGCTGGCTAACAATTGGTGCAGAGGCCATCACATGGACATGTGCAGATACCTACAAAAGCATCCTGTACTCCCAGTCCACAAATGCAATACTGTCATTGCACCTGCTGGAGGTAGAGAGAGAGAGGGAGAGAGAGAGAGAGAGAAAACAAAAAAAAAAAAAGAAAGAAAGAAAGAGAAAGAAACAACAAATCTGAAACAACAAAGCAAAGAGGCAGGCAGCAGGCCAAGCAACTGCAAGCCTACACAAACAGCTGCAACAAACACAGGCAATGTAAAGTACTACTATAATACTCTACATACTGTGAACCCTCCAGATGTGTTATTGGTCTGTATCTATGTATATGAGGATGTGCATAGGGACGGGGACATACTGAAACTGTCACTGAAGGCTTCACATACATATGTATGTGATGGTAGCTTTGTGCACATAGCATTGTAGGTTGTAGTGCAATGTACAAGTAGGTGGTACAGTAATGGGTGTTCAGCAGTACGTTACTGTGCGTATACATATGTGGACCTAAATATATATATATATATATATATATATATATATATATATATATATAACATGTGTATATGTATGTATATTGAGATATGTATGTATATATATATATATATATATATATATATATATATATATATATATATATATATATATGCATATGTGTATACATAGATAGAGAGGGATGTAGAAATACATAGACAGATATAGTTTCACAGTGGCATACTTTAGTACTAGGCTATCTGCAGACAGTGCATAGAATAGATTTAGAAACTTGCGCCTCTGTATAGTAGTGACACAGTTAAGACCCCCCTACATAATAGCATTAGTGTACTGTGCCTCTGTCTAGTAGTGACACAGAGAAGACCCCTGCTGTAAACCTATGATCTCCCATCCACTTGTCAAGAATGCACATGAAGAGTGTCAGTGAGGGTCTCTGCCTAACATGAACTGGGATCCTGTTCCACAGTATGGGAAGCCTCTTAGTGATGGATCTGTCCCTACAGTATGTCCTATTCATATGTGTGCTGAGGTTGAAATCTGTAGCTGTCGTGCTTCTGATGGATTTGGATTGTATGAGGTGGAACATGTCCATCACTACCAGATTGGACATGGCCTACTACATCAGGCACAGATCACCCCTATGTAGGCAGTATGCTATGGAATAGAGCATGAGTTACGTTAGTCTGGCAGCATATGACAGTTGTTGCAGACCCTTGATCCTCCTGGTGATGTACTCATGGGGTCCCCCTAGCTGTTGCAAGTGCCAGGTGAGGTACATACCAAATGGGGCATAGTACACAGTCAAGGGCCTGATAAGGGAGGAGTATAAGGGTACAATGACCCCTTTTGATGTGGATGTGAATCCCTTCATGAGAAGGTGGGCAAGGTAGCAAGTCCATCCAACCACTTCGGCAACATGGGTGTCAAATGAGAGGTCAGCATTGCACAGTGTCACCAGGTCTCTGATTACTTTGTCTGTACTCAGTGGGTTATTGTCTATGTGATAATATGTAGGTACCTTGTCCATCCAAAAGGGTATGAGTATACATTACATGGCATGCAGTGTCAGGCCATGACTCTGCCACCAGTTGTTGGTGTCCGTGAGGCCTGTCAGTAGGATGTATGTGTCAGCAGGTGTATCGCCTATGGCACCTAGTATGCAGTCATCTTTGAACATTGTCAGCCACTACCCTCCCATGTCTGCTTCCACATCTGAGAATGATATGCCGAACATGAGCAGTCCCAGGACAGAGCCCTGTGGGACACCACATGTGACTGGCTCTGAGTCTGACATGGCACCAGTGAGGTTGACCATAGGGTTTCTATCCATTAGCTGGTTTGCAATCCATCATGTGACATATGGATTTACATGTCAGCTGTTGATCATGTCTATGATGGCAGAGTGCGGTATTGTGTTGAATGCTGTAGGCAAGTCCAGGTAGGCTGCATGGACCGCTATGCCCTCAGCAATGGCTATAGTGACTGATTTGAAAAGGTCAACCAGGTTCATAAGGCAGGATCTGCCCTCTACAAAGCCAAACCGGGTGGCATCAAGTGACTAAGTCCCCAATGTCTCTGTGTATGGGTAGCATAATGATCCTTTCAATAGTGTTGCAGACCAGGCTGGTTAAGCTTATGGGGCGGTAGTTACCAGGGTCTGCAGAGGTGCCTCCTGTGTGGAGTGGGACTACTGTTGCTGTATGCCAGTGTCCAGGTACATATGCTGTAGTAAGGCTACGGCTGAATAGCATGTAATGTGCATGTGTAGCTCCTATTGCAGTTCACGTAGCATGCAACCTGCAATACCATTGGGTCCCATTGCTGCTGTGTTTACAGCTCCGCTGTGGGTGGTTCCCAGCTGGACATCTGAGATGACAGGCAGGTTACAGTCAGCTGGGATAAGTAATTCCACATGTGTGGGTGAGGGAGTGTAGAAACCTGCACTGAACCTGTCTGCCAGACTGTTGGCATTATCTGTGTGTTCAGTGTAGCATATGTCACTGTGAACTAACTGTGAACACAACTGAGGATTCCCACCCAGGTGTGTAACATAGCAGAGGAAGGTCTTGTGGTAATCTGTAGTGACCATAGAGATGTCCCTCTCATTGTTGGCCTTGCATGTTTGTACGACAAAACCTATCTTTCTACTACTGCTGATGAGAGATGCCATAGCTCTATGGAAGTATGCTCTGCCGTGCACTAGCTACCATCTGTTGTTATACAATTTGTTTAATGCTGGGGTCCACCAGACAGGACGCCTGCCCTTGGTGGAGAGGGTCATGGTTCCATTTGTGATTGCATGATCCATGCATTCTTGGAGATGTCTGTAGAAGCATATGTGAGGGTGTCTGCATTGTGGGAAGTGGATTACACTGGCCCAGTGGGCATTAAGGATACCAACTCAGTTATAAGACGTGTAAAGTTGGCATGTGAGAGGTTTCCCACTGTAGTCTGTTGTGTTGTGGGGGAGGTGGGATATGTATATCCAGGGTGATTAGTCTGTGGTCAGATGTGACTAGTGAGGGGTAAACTTCCAGTGTGTAGCACATTGTCCCCATGTTTGTGATGATCAGGTCTAGTATATTATCTCCTGTTGTGGGAGAGGTGACTAGCTGTTCCATTGCATTTGACATAGTGAATTCTGGGATCCTTTGGGCTAGGGTGTTTGGGGTAGAATAATGCACCTAGTGTATGTTAGGGTAGTCGCACTATCCCAATATGATGGTGTGTGGTGGGACATTCATATCCTCCAATTTCTACAGGAAGGCCGACTGTGGTCCCTGAGATCAGGAGGGTGGTCTGTAACATGCTACCAGTTGTATAGCAGGTTTGCCTATGGTTATCTGCACCTGGATGGTCTGTGATGCTTCATGTGTTGCCACTAACCTGGAGGTGTGTGTGTCCTCCATGAATATGGACACACCCCCCCTCCCTTTTTGTTTTGTCCCGAGTCCTGGGGCCAAAATGCATGATATGGGGTATAGCCTGGTACCGCTGGTGTGATCTCAGGAGCCTTGAACCAGGTTCTCACTTACTGAACAGACATTGAGATTGGTAGAATATGTACGTACAGATATATGTAATACACACATACATATATAGATATCTGTCGAGACTTACACATATACAGATAGATCTGACTGACAACAGATATGTCTGTATATGACTATCTTTCACTCTCTGTCCCACCCCCTCACACTCACACTCAACCTGTGTCTCTCTCTCACTCTCTCCCCCTCTCTCCCCACATCTATATGTATATACCTACATCTATATATACATATGATATATACATATATACAAACAGATATATATCCATATACAGATATAAATATATCAATACATATATATACATATATATATATATATATATATATATATATATATATATATATATATATATATATATATACATATATAGACTGTGTGAGGCACATGTGTGCAGATGTCTTGCTACAGGTGCCTGGTGTCACAGGCATGGAGTGAACACCAGTGTGGATACTGGAGTACCATACCCCATTCAAAAACACTGACACCAGTAACCACCACATATGTACATGCCTGCCCACCACTGCATGTGTCAGGGGGAAACAGGGTCAACAAGTGTACAATAGCCTCCACATAGATATACACAGTGGCACACTAGTCCTGTAATACCTGTGCATGGAATGTGTCAGCGGACATGGTGTGTCAGCTATGGACATGTAGGTCACTGTACCCCTCCACACCCCACAATGTCGTACACGGTATGTACCTCCCATGACAGCTACAGATATGGTGAAGGACACAGACATATGCAAGTAACTGTGTCAATGCACTCAAACACCACAGAGCGCACACAGACTACCTACATAGAGGTTACCACTGCTGGATATACATAGTTTGGTCACACCCATGACAGTTGTCTCCCAACCATGGTAACACTTCCATCATCCACAACACAAATTACCTATGTCTGTCATCCTTGTCACTGCAGTATAGAGCACATGGTGGAGGTACGGGACCCTACCCACAGATATGACATACCCTGTAGTAGACAACACAGAATTAAAATGCAAGCCTCCCCATGAGTAGATGTCAGACATACCCCTGCTGAATGTTATGCTGATAGGTAATATGCCATATGAGTCACCCTGTTTAACTGTTTGTAAGGAGCAGGTACGATCATAACACATGTGTCACAAGGGGCAGGGTAGCATAACAGTATGCTGCTGTAGGCCCAGGGCCAAAAGCACACTACCTACCTAGGATGCAATGCACACCCATTAACACATTGCAAACAGAATATGTGAGGTGGAATGAGTGTGCTAGTGACTGGGTGCATGTTGTGTACTGGTGTGATTGCTCACCATGACTGTCTGTCTGTCATGGTAGTGTGTGTCCTTGGTGTGAGGCCAGAGACAGGTGTGTGGGGTATTGCGATCAGCACATACTACATTGCCATATGTTGTGCTGTGTTACCCTGTATGTCACTGTGGTGTAGGTAGGGTTATGGCAACTAGGAGTAGTGTGCAGTACCAGTGAAATATGTAACGTGCATTGTGTGCAGTGCATGGGCTGATAATGTTCCCCATACAGTACCTTGATTCAATCCCCCAGTGTGAGGTTGTGTATTGTACCTGAAACAGTGCGTTGACTGCTGCAGTATACTATTCTGTTGTATGGAGTGTGCCAGGTACTGTTGCACAGTTGTCAGATGAGCACAGATATCTGGTCATGTACATGTGTATCCCCCAATAGACAGACAGATGCTATATATGGTGCCTAAGTTACATCACTGCAGTCAAGTATAATGTGTATTATGTGTGCTATAGTCTGCTGACAGATATTGCTGACATATTTCCCTTCTCCTTTTCAGAGACATGGTTCACCAGCGGAACCCAGTCTACTCTGCTGCTGAGGAGGAGGAGATACACCAGAGCCTGGTGTGGGATTTCACTGTACTCTTTTCCTGCACCAGCTAGAACCAGCAGGAGAGGGCTGCACTGTGGCAAGACCTGGTCCGTCGTGTAAATGACATAGGCACACATAACCGGACATATGAGCAGGTACACCATCACTGCAGTGATTTAATTAGAAATGTCCATCAGCGTGCATCGAATATCCACAGGCAGCAGCTTGCCACAGGTGGTGGGGTGGCTAGAAATCCCCCCCTCACCAGACTGGAGGGACTACTCCTGAGTGTTGTGGCTCCAGCACAGCAGCAACAACAACAGCATACATATGTAATGATGGAGGCTGGAGCCACACAGCAGCAGGACACAGAGCGTGTAGGTAACATGCCATGTGTATAGTGACCATTCTGTACACTGTTAGGTTATGCATGTGTGGGGTGTTTCCTTGATTTGTAGCTGTTATCTTGGTAATTATTGTGCATTAGTGATAACCTCATTATCTGCAGTACACCTGTGGAGGCTAACTGTTGCACTACTGAACTGTAACATGCCCACAGTATCAATGGCACAGTTGTGCCCACTAATGATAAATGTCTCTTTTCTGCAGGTCCTTCTGGTGTAACAGCAAGGCAGCCTATCCATGCTGGTGAGTGCGTAATACCATTACCTTCACTACTCTGTATACTAATAGTAATAATAGGCTGAAGCAGTAGTGCTATGTGTTTGATTGCAGGTGTGTTTGTGTCTGTGGGTTGATATCTCATATACTGAGGTGTGTGCATGTGTGCATGTGTGTATGTGTGCATGTGCCAATGTGTGCATGTGTGCATGTGTGCATGTGCCCATGTGTGCATGTGTGCATGTGCCCATGTGTGCATGTGTGCATGTGCCCATGTGTGCATGTGTGCATGACACCATGTGTGCATGTGCCCCTGTGTGCATGTGTGCATGTGTGCATGTGACCGTGTGTGCATGTGTGCATGTGTGCATGTGCCCATGTGTGCATGTGTGCATGTGCCCATGTGTGCATGTGTGCATGTGCCCATGTGCGCATGTGTGCATGTGCCCATGTGCATGTGTGCATGTGCCCATGTGTGCATGTGTGCATGTGCCCATGTGTGCATGTGTGCATGTGTGCATGTGCCCATGTGTGCATGTGTGCATGTGTGCATGTGCATGTGTGCATGTGTGCATGTGCATGTGCCCATGTGCATGTGTGCATGTGTGCATGTACCCATGTGTGCATGTGTGCATGTGCCCATGTGTGCATGTGTGCATGTGTGCATGTGCCCATGTGTGCATGTGTGCATGTGCCCATGTGTGCATGTGTGCATCAGTGGTGGCATTGTGTACACATTGTAAACTGTGTTTCCTGTCTTACTCACACAGGTTCTGGTGCTGCTCTGGTGTCATGCAGCAGGGAACCTGAATCAGCTGCTATGGATAGTGATGATGATACCTGTGTAATGGCACAGGTAGGTGTGCCAGGGTCCATCATTGGTCAGCCAATTGACACTACACAGCTGTCGACCCCATCAATGCACACAGTCATCCTGCCAATACATCCTTTGTCACCAATGTCCCTAGGTGATAGACAGGATATAGTGGGCATTGACCAGGGTAATGTGGTACTGGTGGCACATGCATCCCCACACTGCAGCCATGGCCAGAGCCCTGGCATGGTACCACACAGGCAGACGTCCATGGGTTCTCGTGGGAGCATCCGTGAGTGTACCACCCCTGTCAGACATGTCCTCAGAGGTCTTTCAACCCCAGCTATGTTTCGGGCTGTAATGCAGGCACAATTATGTATAGAACGGTACACCAGACAGGGTCTGAGGAAGCTGTGAGCATGTCGCACAGCCATGCGTGACAGTATGGGTGATGTTGCGGCTGCCATCCGCAACTTCACCGAGGTCATTGACAGACGTTGGAGGGACACATTAAATCTGTTCCACAACTATATGTCCATGAGCCAGGGCAATGGTGGATGGTTGAGGTGTCAACGTGGCCGTATGCCAGCAACAGCAGCAGCTGGCAGCCATCGCGGACGACAACAGGGCCGCGGCCTCTCACATAGTGCCAGCAGCAGCCCCAGCAATGCTGGGTCTGTGCTGTCATCGGACCGCCCCAGGAGACCATGTGCACGTAGAGCTGGACAGTCCCAACAGGGACCTGTCTCCAGTCAATGAACACCTGCTTCTGATGACAGTACCCAGTCTGGATTGGTACCTGATACGGTCCATAGCACCCCTGCCAGGCACAGGTACTGTGTCCGTGGCCACAGACAGTGATCTGTATGTCCTGGCAGGTACAGACTTCGGCTGTCCACAAACACCTGTATATGGCAGCCATGAGGTGGGACTGTGTGCATTCATACACACATGCAAAGTGATAACACCTAGGGCTACTGCATACATGCACACACTGCATCAACATTGCCCCATCTTGTACTGCTGTCCCTCACCAACACACACACACAGACATGTCACTTGGTTGTATCAGTGGCAGACTCAGGCATACCAGGTACACACCCTGTGCATATGATGAAACTGTGCCACCTCCTGCAATCTGTAAAATCGGTGCAGGAACAGGTTAACATGGTGCTGATGCACAGGGTGACTACATAGACGTATTGTAATAGTATGATGTTGACAGCAGCACAGTGTAATTATAGCATTGTGGGTATATACCAGCATGCCTGATGCAGTTACAGTATGAATGTCATTGTATTGCTTTGTACACCCATACTAATTACCACAGTGTTCTGTCTGCACATCTTTGCATACTGGTGGTGAGGCTGTGAAGGGATGGCCACCTACATAGGTAGCACAGGGGTTTACAGCAATGTACATATTGATACTCAATGATGGCCATGTCAACTGCGAGTTGCATGCTGTCCACACACGACTCTGCAATGCAGATGTTTCAGGATGTTGATACCTGTGCAGTACTACACAGCAGGTTCAGGGCTCACAAGGGCACACTAGCACTACAAGGTCACACCTCATACCATGCATAACAGCACCAAAACACAGAACTAACTATGACAGGAAGGAGAGTGTCCATAGATGTCAAGGATACTGTGGTGCCAGGACAGGTAGCATACATCATACTACATCTGGAACTGCTGAGTGAGGGCTCAATGCCTGTTATTTGACATGTGTATTATTACAGGTATGAGCACTTGGGTATCAGGCCAGTTATTCAACATTACAAAGGTACGTGGTCTATACACTTGTGGGGTTATGGCTGGACCCAGCCTGTCTGACCTGGGAATGTCTGGGTACTGGCTTAGAGTGCCTGCATATATGCACTGTTACATACTGGAAGTCATACACCTTGTTTGTTGTAGCATAGTCTACATACAGGCCTGCTGACTGTAGCTTTGTTTGTATGCATGTTTGCCTGTTATGTTCCTGAAACACTGATTCCACCTGCGGTGCAGATATACAGTGCCTCTGTGGATCCCTAGTGACATCTGTGTTGCTTACTGTACTGATGTCCATGTGTCACTTGACAAAAGTCACTGTTTGTCCTGTTTGCATGTAGCTTGCCTGTAACACATTGCATATGACTTACCTCACATTTGCTCAAGACAGCATTCATATATGCCAGCACTAACAATTCAGGAGCACTACACCCTCACATAGTCACCTTGAGTACCTTGTTCCCCATTGGCCCTATGTGTCGTTACTTAGTATGAGAGTCACAATGCTATGGTAGCATGTGCAAAGGTCACCTGTCGATCTACTCTCAGGTCCAGTTGGTGAATCTGTGAGTCATGTGGCAATGTTACAGCTGCCTCATGTACACAGACAACCCTCTCCCCTTCCCATACATGTACAACATATGTGAGAGATGCAACCACATAGCCAAACTGGGGGCTAAGCTCTGTTTACACAGCACTGGCATTCCCTGTCAGGTGGAGTGGGATACTACAGTGAATACAGTACCAGTCTCCCATAGACCTGCCATGACCACAATCCAAACACAGACACACACAGGTACATTATTGGGCTCTCAGAATAGCATCCTGCCTGAGCAGCTGACACCTGCAAAGCAGACACACAAGCAAACATTACACCAGAGCAGAGCACATGCAACACATAGCTCACAAAGCCTGTGTGCTAAACAGTGTCAGGCCATATGGCTAGACAACACACCTGCTATGGTTGTATGAGGTACCTCTATTGACACGTACATGGTGGTCCTGCTCCCAGGCTGAACAAGGTGATGGTCATGCTGAGCTGCCCATCGGGCACTATGATCCACCACATAACACAAGCAAAGCAGTTACTCCAAGGCATGTAGCAGTATGACTCAGTCATTGTCTGTGCCAGTGTGTATGACCTCTGATGCACCTCCCTGGACTACATATTAGGGGACATGGAGGGGCTCTCTGAGGTTGTGGCACAGGCTGGTATGACCCTGGCTTTGGGTAGCGTCTCACCCTCACCATGAATGCTGACACAATATGTAGACAGGATCATCGGTTTCTGCACTTAACGTATCTTTCAGTGACATCCAAAGGGGATCCAATGCCTATCAGTGTGGGATTACATGCTGGACATGCCACATTGCTTTGCTTGGGACAACTTGCACCTGTCACCCATGGGCCGTTGTATATTGGCAGAGGCTGTTGCTACACACATACTGCCTTTGTATGCAAGGCTGACATTACATAGCCACCTACACAGGTATCACATGAGATGGGACACTAATAACAATGCTACTCAACAGCAGCAGTGTAAACCTCAAGATGCATGCAGTGGAAACTGTCCTTAGCATGGGGTACAGCAATATCCGTGCAGTAACAGACTCCTGGTACAAGGCTCTCAGGTGCACACCATGAGTGCCAGGTCATTCTTGATACCATACTTGTCATCCCCTACACATGCACCAAAACAGAACAGGGGGGATGTATCCAAAGGCACCTCAGATACACACCCCCCCAGGTTGTTGGCACTGCACAAAGCATCAGAGCCTCCCCATGTGCAACACACAGTGGGTTAGACTGCCTTCAGGTTCATAGCCTGGCACACACCACACTCCCATACCCAGGAAACCCACTTGGCCTTCCTGACAACACTGGGAATATGACGGTCTCTACACACACCATTATATGGTTGTACTGCAACTACCCAAACATACAGTGTGAGCATTATTCTAGCTGCAAGACCCTATCTGAAGGTGTCTTATCATTCATTCCCTGCATTGCTATGGAACAACTTATTACCACTCCCACAAGTGGTGACAACATGCTGCACCTGTTCATCACCAACATGTGGACTATATGCTCCAGACTAATCATGTATCCCTCGCTGGTGGGATGACACCATCTACAACCCACACTGTATAGTCACATACCACATGCAGCCCCTGCACAGAACACCCCAGTCATACAGTTGTCTGATGCATATTCCATGTATTCACATGAGGCAGGCTTCGGACATGGGAACTCTTGCAGTTCACAGGTACATATGTGTAGGTGGCACACACATACATCATGTGTGCATTGACATTACTGATATAATGTATGTCGTGCAATATTGGGAACAGCACCCCACACACATGGACAAACTGTGTGACAAAATTACACATGGCATTTGTAGGATACAAACCCCTACCTAACTACGTTAGATCACTTGTGAGAGTTGCATTAGCAGAGCACGCTATTTGTATTATTGGGGGGGATTGCTTTCTCCTGCTGTACTTATAGGGTGCTGACATCATCAGTGTTTAGACAGTGGAATATGCAGCATGTGTTGTGTAGTACTAGTTGCCAAAAGGGACATTTCTCATACACATGGAATTGCACACACTACTCCCCCATACACAGTCACACACACACTGGGCACTTGCAGGATTCAAACCCCTACCTAACTATGTTATGACACTAGTGAGAAACGCATTAGCAGAGCTTGCTATTTGCTTTACTGGGGGGGATTGCTTTCTCCTGCTGTACGTATAGGGTGCTGACATCATCAGTGTTTAGACAGTGGAATATGCAGCATATTTTGTGTAGTAATAGTTGCCAAAAGGGACATTTCACATACACATGGAATTTCACACACTACTCCCCCATACACAGTCACACACACAGTGGGCACTTGCAGGATTCAAACCCCTACCTAACAATGTTATGACACTTGTTAGAGACGCAGTAGCGGAGCACACTATTCACATTACTGGGTATAATTTCCGCTCCTGACATAGGTATAGTGTGCTGACATCATTATGGATGAAGAGGTATGTACATCTGTTACTATCCATCTGTAAGGGGGAGAGCATATCTATGCATTAACTTTGCACAGGCACAGTGGCCTACTGTACTGTGGAGGCAGATGCCAAATACACTGTGAATAGCCTTCTGTATTCCCTAGGGACAACTGTCAGGTATTGCACTCTACGGCCATATGTTTACCTGTCAGATGCACGTATCTGTGGCTCATATACTGTTTGAGGGTCTTTATTGCCATAGCCTTCCCTATCTCTATAAACAATGTGTGTACTGTGGGAGATGTTTGCATAAGAGTGGGATCCAGTACTTTACTTATGTCTCTGTTGTAACTTCACTGTGTGCACTGGGCAAATGTCTGTATTGTGGGGGGTTCCTGTGTTAACACATAGAAATGCCAGATATGTGTATGCAACTGCTGAACTGTGACATGGCCTAAGTGTGTGAGCATGCCCAGTTCACAGTTTGTATAGCTTCTTGACTGCCACATCTCATTTATCTAAGTATGCGAGCATGCCCAGTGTGACCTTTCCTTATTTTTGGATCTGTGGACCACCACATTTCTGTTTGTGTGTGGACGCCATCTATATATCACATGTACAGTTGAGTGTTGGACATCAGGTTTTATTCTTACTGCTCAACTGCTGTGTGTCTGAACCTAACAGGCATTATGCTGTGCCTGCAGGGTTGCCATGGGATAATTTGCATACAGTTGTCATCATCCTTTCCTGCTGACCAAACAGTTGTATTGTTGTATAGTGTACTGGTGCAAAACTTTCACTGTGGTGGACAGTATAATTGGTTTCAGTCCTATCACTGCTTGTAATGTTTATAGTGAGCACACCAGACTGTTTGAGGGCCAGTTGTGCAGATATGACCATGTTGCATTTTGTTCAGATATGGACAGCTTAGTGCATGATTGTCCGACATTGTTAATGTATTCCACAACTTGTGTGGACAGTGACAAACAATGGCCATGTGCCCTAGTCCATTTGTAATGCTAGTCAGAGAGTGTTTGTCCTTCAACACACATTTACTGGTATTTGCCATGACATATGTCATGGTTAGTATGCTGTGCCTCTGTCTACCCATGACATACAGGTGATATCCAGGGTACACCTGCCATCTCCCATCCAGTCATCATGATTCCTCTGGATGACAGTCACTGAGGGACTCCCTGGATATCCTGTAGTGGGAGTTCAGTCATGAGTGGAGTGAGCTTCTGGGTTGTGGACCAATCAGTACAGCATGTCCTGTTTATGTCTGTGCTGAGATTCAGGCCTGTCAACTGCATAGGTCACCAGCATTCAATGTTTACATGGTGCCAAATGTCCATTGATACCAGGTTGGTCATGGCTCTATACATCAGGCACAGTTCACCTCCAGCCAGGCAGTATGGCACTGTGTGGAGCTGCAGTTACTTTACTCAGGTGACACATGGCATCTGTTACAGCTCTGTGATCCTCCTGGTGGGGTATTTGTGTGGTCATTCCAGTTGCTGCAGGTGTCTGCTATGGTACATCCCTGAAGGGCCATTGTACACAATTGTAAGGCTGCTGATGGATGAATGTAGAGGCACATTGACCTACCCTAACCAAGCTGTGCTTACCTTCATGATTAGGTGGGTATATGGTATGTTTCTGTAACCACTACAGACACATGGCTGTCACATGCTGGATATCTATCACCTTGTGTCCCCAGGTCTCTTATTGCTCCTGATGTACTTACTGGGTTAATACCTATGTGGTAATTTCTGGCCATGTACTGTGTTTCCACAGGGGTTGACTATACCCTATTCTGCATTTAGCTTGTTGACATGGCTGTGGCACCACTTGTGTGCCTTTTGTAGGTTGCTTGTGTCAGCTGGAGGGTCTGATATGGTGGCCAGTTTGTCGTCCTCTGCAAACCTGTTCAGACAGAGTCCTTCCATGTTGGCCTGTACCTATGTGACATATATAGTATACAAGGGGGATCCCAGGACCGTGCCTTGTGGGATGCCAGTTGTACCTGGTTTGCAGTCTGCCATGGCTACAGCATGTCTGCCAGGTCAGTTCTGTCCTTGAGCTGGTTTGCAACCCATCTACTTGCATAGGGGTTTATAGTTAGGCTGGTGAGCTTATTTGTACTGCCAACTAGGGTATCATATGGAAGGGTTTAGCAAGGTCCAGATAGGCCGTGTGATTGACATTCCCCACATCACTGGGCTTGGTGCATGTTTCACATGAGTCAGACATGTGTACGGGTCAGGATCTGTCCTATGACAGCCACACTGGGTAGGGTCCAATGTCAGTAGGTACCCAATCTCGTTATTCATGGGATCCATGATCATCCTCTCCATTACTTTGCCAACCTAGATATTCGGGGTTGAGGGGTGATAGTTTGCAGTATCCATTCAGGCACCCCCTTTGTGGTGTGGGACCACTGTTGCTGTACACCGCTCTTTGGGTAAATATCCTGTGGTAGGACTGATAGTGCAGAGTAATGCTATTTGCTGTTCCATTCTTCTTACAGTACTTGTTGGACACAACCCAGGACACCATCTGGTACCATTGATGCTGTGTGCTGTGCTTTGTGGATGCTGGCTGTTACCTCAGCATCTGCAATGTCGGGGGGCCAGCACTCTCCTGGGATAGATATTTGGCAGTTAGGTGCTGGTGGGGAGTTTGCAAAGAATCTGTTAGGTAGGATGTTGGCAACGTGTGTGGGTTTGGTGTATTGTTTGTGATATTAGAGTGCTGCAGAGGATATCTGTGGATTATCACCATGGTTCCTATCATCAGGTAGGACAGCTGTGTAATAATCCTTTGTGTCCTGCACAATTTGTATCATCATAGATTCATAGGTTCATACTAGGCTATCTGCCCTGGCCTTGTTTGAGCATGGACAGACTGTGTGTGGGTCTCAACACTCCTTGCAATGTGCATATTATGCCCACGTAGGGTTTACTTTCCTAGATGTGACACAGGGATGGCCCCCAGTGTACACCTGCTATCTCCCATGCACTTCACCTGATTTCTCTTGTTGAGTTTGTGTGTGGAGCTCAGCCTATCATGGACTGGGATTCTGTTCCAGAGTGTCCTGAGCCTCTGGGTTATGGATCTGTCCCTCCAGCACATCCTATTAATCTATGTGTAGAGGTTCAGATATCTCACTGTGGTGTGTCTGCTGGATTTGGGGTTTCTGCAGTGGAGCATGTCCATTCATTCTGGATTGGGCATGGCCTTGTACATCAGGCATACATCACCACTGACTGTGCAGTATGCTTCTGAATTGGGCTGTGGTTTCTTCAGCCAGGCTGCAGATGTCCAATGTTTGGACCCTTTATCCTGTTGGTGGGGTACATTTGGGGTCTTTCTGACTGCTGCATGTGTAAGGTAAGGTACATGCGAACTGGGGTATAGTTGTCACGTATGGGCCTGATAAGGGAAGGGTATGGGGGCACAGTGACCTCTGTAGCTCTACATGTGCATCCTTTCATATTAAGGTTGGCAATATGGTAGGTCTTCCTGGCCACCTTGGCAATGTGTGTGTCACATGACAGGTTACCATCCACTTGTGTCCCTAGGTCCATGACTACTTCTTCCATACATAATGGATTGCCACCTATGTCATACTTTCTGTGTGCTTTGTTTGGTATTTGTTGGAACATTCATACTCTGAAGTGTCTTCAGGAAGGCTGGCTGGCGTACCTGGGTTTGTATGTGGGGTCTGTAGCAGGCTTCAAACAGGTACACAGTTTGAGACAGTGTTACTCACCCGTGGATAGTCCATGCTGCTTCTTGTGTTACCAACCTGGGGGTGTGGTTATTCCTGATAATTACTGGTAGCCACACTCCTAATGTTGTGTGTTCCATGTTTTGGAGCTGTAGAGCATGGTATGAGGCATAACCTGGTAATATTAGGGTGCTCTTCTGGGCCTTGCCCAGGTTTCTGTTACAGAACACATATTACCATTCTCCATGCTGTGGTGGGTTTGGTCTGCATGCACCTTGCAGGTTAGACTTCTGGCATTGGGTAGCATTACGTCCAGGTTATTATCCCTTGTGCTACCTATGTTGGTGGGTTTGTGTTTCCAGACTTACCTATTCCAGGCACAGTGGGGGTAACATCAGCCTTTGCCAGTATCTACACAGCCAGGTGTGCTGGGTGCGTGCCATCCCTAGCAGGTGGGGCATCATGTCTTGCTCGGCATGTCAGCCCAGGCTGTCATCCATGTGTTCCCCCTTGCTAACAGCAATACCTCAGCCAATTATTGTACTTGATCTTGTTGTCTTCATAGTGTGGCATCATGCTTGGTGAGGGTGAGATGTTAGGTTGGGTCTTCATGTTTGCATATGCTAGATGGTGTTACATTGCTTAACACATGGCAATCATGCCTCAGGTGGTGCTGCAGGGCTGCCTCTGTCAGACGCACATACTACACTCCCTGTACATGTTTGAGAGCAGGTTATTTCATGTTAGGCATCCCTGTTACTATATGAGTGAGTCAGAGAGGGGTATCATTCCCAGGGTTCCTATTGAGCCAGTGTATGTGCTATGTGTTGCCTCTTTGCCAAGGCCAGGGCATATTGGGCATGCCTCCTTCTGCCTACTGGGGCAGGCTCAGGTTGTTCCTCCTCCGAGTCACGCTCTGCCTGTGATGGCCTTGGCAATGGTGGGGGGCTCTTAGTCCCGGCCCTGTGCTGGTCCTGCTGCAGCTGTTTTTGCAGGATCATATTATGTACCATAGCACATACCATGACAATTTGGGTACATGTAGTTGGTGAGTACTGCAAGGCTCCACCAGATGTGTCCAGACACCGGAGCCGTGACTTGAGCAGCCCAAACACACGCTCTATTACATTACGTGTTTGTGTGTGTGCCTCATTATGGCGTTCCTGTTCAGGTGTGTGTTTGTTTCTGATGGGTGTCATCAGCCACGGCTCCAGTGCATAACCTGCATCCCCCACTAGGTGTCCATGTGGGATGTCCCCATTGGCAAATGTCTGGTACAGCTGCATCAAATGCCAGATATGGGAATCATGGTAGCTCCCAGGGCAGCCAGCACACACATTCATTATTATGCCCTGGGCATCACACACGACCTATCAGTTGATGGAGGGGAAGCCCTTGTGGTTAATGTAGGCCCTACCCCACTCACCGGCTGGTGCTTTGATGCGTATGTGCATGCAGTCTATTGCACCCAGTACCTCAGGGTATTCCGCTATTTGCTGGAAGAGACGCATATTGCTGGCCAATACCTCACGGGCATTGGGGAAATATACATGATCACCGACATGTGCTGACATGGCATCCAGGAACTGGTGCAGTACCCTGGAGGCTGATGCCTGTGATATCCCCATCATATCACCAGTTGGTCTCTGGAAGGTACCTGTTGCTAGTATTCTTAGGCCAACACATACCTTGGTTTCCACTTGGATGGGTTCCCCTCTGTTGGTTCTGTGTGTGATGCATGGCCTGCACAGCTCGACAATTTGCTGCAGGAGGTCTCTGTCCACTCTATAGCGCTCCACTATCTCCAGCTCATGTAACCCCTGGTAGGTAACCCTGGGCCTGTACACTCTTCTCCGTCTCCTCACTGTGGGTTGTCTGGCAGAATTTCCATTGTTACCACCCTCAGCAAGTCTCCTATGTCTCCTTATGACAGCTATGGCAGCCCCTAGCATGTTTGGTCTGAGTACAGCTTTTTCAGTTTTCACTTCTACTAGCTTACTCCTGTCTTGCAGTATCTCTTGAGAGAAACATACTGCAATGCTGTTTGCAGTGTTTTAAGTGCTGGGCTGGGCTTATATTCTGCCTGTGTAATTGCCTGCTTCTAATTGTTTTCACCTGCTACCTCTACAGGCATTCCCTGCTAGTTTCCTACTATTTCTTTTGCTTCCTTTTCCTCTCTGTTTCCTCAGGGGGAGCAGCGTGCATACCAGCGAAAACACGCTCACAGTGGCTACCACGTGCGCACACATGCTTACACGGACTAGAATCTGCTTATTCGGGTTAAAACACGCGCACACCAGTGCAAACAGGTCTACAGATCTTTAAACAGGCTCCTACATGCTTACTCTGCCTTACACGCACGCACTCTGTCTTACTCGCGCCTCCCAGTGCACACACGCACGCATGCACATACAGCAAGAAACTTTGGTGTTGGCCACAGTGTACACCTTCCATTTCTTGACTTTCCCATGCTTATCTGTTGACACTCCTCTTTTTCTGCTGTGTGATTGATATGTTTCACATACCACTTTGCTCCAATGAGCTTGCTTTCTTCCTGACGTTCCCCCGTGATGTCACCTATCTCCTACTCTGTTACTCCCCCTTATCTAACTCTTACACTACACGGACTGTGCTCATTTGCTATGTGACAGTGTGATTCACTATCCTACCATTCATTTACATAGGATTGCCTACTAATGCTTAGTTACATGTCTTACACTCAGCTTCCCCCCTTAGCAACCACTAGACGGCGGCCATGCTGTTTTTGGTCTGCTAGTCCCTGCATTGCAAATCCATGCATTACATAAAGCCCACATTTATGGGTTCCTAACCTTCATTTTTCAGTTTTATATAGCGCAGCCCATTTGCGCGGGGCTGCGCTGCGTTTAAACATCGCCAATCTCCGAAATAAAAAATAACTTTTATTTCATGTTTGCATCAGTTTACCATGCCAATGGCCACATATTTGGCCATTGGCATACTGTCTGTAACATTTGCACAGTTTATTTGGAGCTGTCATGGCTCCATTGTGCTATTTGCAGTAACGTACTCAGTTGTCAACTGAGTACATTTCTACAACTAACACGACTCTTACACGGGTTGGTTTCAGCTTCATGGATCGCTAATCTACCTCATTTGCATGCCTTTCAGCTGCAAGTGGGGTGATTAGCCTATCCACGCCCTGCCCGTGTAAGAGTCATTTTAGCTTTCTCTTACACGGGATTTCGGGCTGTTCCTGGATTGCGATGGCTGCATGGAGTCTTACACGGCTCTTAGACTCCATGCAAGCCATCATGAATCCTGCCCATTGTCTAACGATGTCATCCTAGCAGCCCTAATAAGTTGGCTCTTCACTATAGATCTTTTTTGTGTAAATGGGTGAGTGCTCGTGAAATGCAGGAATGAGTTACAGTACGTAATTTTCCTAAAAAGTTTAGAAGTCAATCTTTTATTTACCAAATCCTTAGTTAGCTTAATATTCAAATAGTCAATAGTGACATTAATGTAATTATATGTAAATTTAAAGAAATCAGTTGTGGTATTCAAATAATCAACAAATGTGTGGGCTTGTACCTCATTACCTCTAAAAACAATAAAAATATCATCTAGGAATCAAGTATAGTATACTAGGTTCGCTTTGTGCTCAGGTATATTAAAAATAAATGTTCTCTCCCAGTAGGCCATAACTAAATTGGCCAAACTGGCACCACAGGGCAAACCTAAGGCAACGCCTTGTTTTTGGAGGTAGAAATCCCCATCAAACATAAAAAAATTATTTGTAAGAATAATGTAAATTAATTCTTCAATTAAATTTATTATAACAAGCTGGTATTTAGATACATATAGAGGAGTATTACATATAAATATACCTTTATAGATATATAAATAGTATGTTGTGGTAGTGTTTTTGCTCATTAATTTTATTAATATGTTTTAACTTTAGGTACTTGAATGGGTTGCATTGAGCATTATATTGTTACTAATGTGACATATGGTTTACTTCTTTAAATGAAACACTCCACTGATTAGTTCGTTTCTAACATGTGTTAGAAACACCTATTGTGTGTATTTTAAAATGCTCGCACTAATTTGGTATTAATTTCTGATGAAGTTACCACACCTTTGGTGACGAAAAGCATTTTAAGTTGTTAATAAATCTTTTTACATTTAATACCGTGTACTACCTTGGACTTTTGGACTTGCTTTCATTAGTTTGTTTTTCTTTGTGCTTGCTTTTATCCAGTTCGTTTGGTATTTATCACATGTTATCTAGTTATACTAGAGCGTGTGTTATACAATATACTCCTTGGAGTGCTGAGATAAAAAACTTAATTTCCAAGAACTGGAATATTATTAGGACTGACAGACCTATACAGGAGATTGTAGGAAATCTACCCAAATTTGTGTCCAGGAATGGATTTAATATGAAAAATGAATTAGAAAGGAAAAAAGAAACACACGACAAAGAGACGGACAAGAGAGGGACCACGAGATGTGGTTCATGTAACCAGTGCAAATATATTACAAGAGAGACAAGTACAGTATTACAAGACATAAATCACACGACTATAAGGTATAACAAAGGAAATTGCAGAACACAACATGTGGTGTATTTAGCGAAATGCACAGAATGCCCTTGTTACTACGTAGGCAAGACAGATAGGTGCCTTAGGCAAAGAATATATGATCATTATTATAGTATAAAGAGAAATGATGTTAATAATGCCTTGTGGAGACACATAGCAGAAAATAAGGGTTGCAGTCTGTTCTTGTTTGGGATTTTAGAAGTAGTAAAAGGAAATCCAAGGGGTGGGAGTATTAAAAAGAAATTAGGTGAACAGGAAGCCAGATGGCAAATCAAATTAAATGCTTCTTCCTTCCCTGGCATTAATGAACACATATCAGTCAAACCGTTTTTAGAAAATGAAGCTAGCTGATAATAAAGTTTACAAATAATAAAATTTTTATTAATATTTATTAAATAGAGTATAATAATGTTATTGTATGTATAGTATATTGTATTTTTAACAACACAGAATTGACACTTCAAGTTTTAATACAGTATTATTTTAGATGGCAATGTTAATTATATAAGCACACTGGCACTTTAAATGATTATTGAGATGTTATTCAAAAGTCATGACGATTGGTTAGTAAGAATATTTAAACAGGAATAGAATGGTATCAGTTTGTTCTGAAGAAGTCTAATGATTTTAGATGAAAGCGCTAAACGTTGTATGTATTGAATAAAAAGTGAATTCGGAGACTACAAGTGCCGGTGTTTATGTGGTCTGTGTACAGTAGAACTTGGAGGTTTACCCGTGGTATACCCGTGGTTGGTGTATAGTTGACTGGTTCTACATTACGTGTTTTTCTAGTGGTTGGATTGGCAACATGGACTCTTTAGATGAATTGCCATCTATTTTCTACTCGAGGGACGAGATAAAAGGTATGCAGTCGGAAATGGCAATAATGAGAGGAGAGCTTACTAGGCTCATTGAGTTGATGAGCCAGCCTACAGGTCAAACTAAAGGGAGAGAACCCGTGATGTCATCGCACGTATAATTCAGTTGACAATGGCATGGCGAGATTCCGAATGGGCAGGAGAGAATCAAGAGCGGAGAAGGAGCACCTCTAATGGATCCTATGGCCGAAACCGTCGCACTGCTGGTGAATTGGATTTAGGATCGAGGCAGAATATAATATATCCGGAGCTAGACCAAAACGGATACCGCCCAAAAGGACATACGTTATGGCAACCATCTCGCAAAGGCCAGGTACTGTAACTGTGATTCCGGATCAGGTCAAACCAAATGGTTATAAGAACAAGTTTCATTTTAATAATTTTCTTAACTCAGAATTTGATTTTGATAAGAAATGTGTTTCCGACGCCAAAGGGAAAGATAATGACATGGACAAAGTACAAGGAAATAAGACGGTAAAGGACTTAATGTATGACTTTGGGAAAATGTTAAAAACTTGTAAAAGTTTGCAGTTGGAAAATGAATATTTGAAAAAATGTTTAGATATTCATGTGGTACCTATGGGTCTTAGGTTTTTTAAGTACCCGATGGGTATAGAATTAAATGACGAAGTAGTGGGGGAATGCAACAAAATGTTCGATGATTTTGGTTTTACTTTCATGCGTTTTATTTTAAACTGTAATGACAAAAAAATTTGTAGGTTGATGAATGAGCTTGAAATTTTGAATGAATTAATTACCAATGACCTGCTATATGACGAATTTGAATATTGTTTAAATACTCAATATGTATGGGTACAGAACCATGTAAATAAAGTATTTGAAAAGAAATGTAAAAAATATGAGAGAGACCTAGAACAATACGCTAAAGGTCTAGCATACAGATGGCATATGGCAGGTAGACAGAAAGAAAGGAACCATCGTGATAATTATGATGGAGACCGAAAAGGTAATAACTATAGGCACCAATACAACAATTATGGTAAAAATAACAAATTAGATGATTTTTTAGAAGAAGAAATGAGATGGGAGGGACCCCACATGAAACAACGTCAAAGATACCACAAAGGAAATGTACACCAGGGGAAAAGGATAGAAGAATTCAGCAATCAACAAGACAAAGGGGAAAAGAAGAGATAGTGAAATACAATACTGTTACTAGTGGTTACAAACAATTTTATATACATAATTATACCAACTTAGACTTAAAAGAAGAACACTTTACCCTCTTTAGTAGGGGAATGAAATATGTTCCAGTCAAGAAATTTAAAGTGGAAGATGTTATTATAGATTTCAAGAAGTATATTAGAAAGTTAAATTTGGCTGTGATGTTCAACAATAATAATAATAATAATAAAAATGAGAATGAGACTAATACTGAATTTAAGAAAAAAAGTGTGTACACCCCCCCCCCTCAATCCCACCTTAGCTATGTTTGAAAAAACAGTAATAGATGACTTATACAGTTATTGGAATAAAATTAATAAAGAAAGAGTGAAGTATAATTTGAATTCCAGAGAGGTAGAAGTGTTAAGGGAAATGCAACGGAATAAAAAGTTAAGGATAATGAAACCTGATAAAGGGGGTGGGGTTGTTATTTATGATCAAGAGGAATATAAAAACAAAATGAATGAAATTTTACTAAATACTGGAAATTATTGTACAGCCTCCCAAAATGAAGTAAACGTAGGGTACAATAAAATTAATTTATATTTAGAAGATTTATTGATTGATGAAAGGATTGACATAGAATTATACACTTATTTAAAAGAAGAAAATCCGATTATAGGTACAATAATAGGTATTCCCAAGATACATAAGGACTTATTTGATCCCCCTTTTCGACCAATAATATCGGGGAATAGGTCAAAAACCTTTAAATTTGGGAAGGTAGTAGATAAGTGGTTAAAGCCTATGTTTACTTCCATAGAGCATATTATAATAGACTCCTGGGACTTCCTAGGGAGACTAAGAGATGATATGGTAAAAAACCAAAGTATGCTGGTAACAATAGAAGTAGTAGACCTTTTTTCTAGTATTCCCCAAGAAGAAGGACTGAGAAGGTTGGAAAATTGTATGGAAAAGGCCAAGTATTTGTCTAGTGATAGGAGACAACTGATTCTGGAATTTATGGAAATAACCTTAAAAAATAATTATATCCTGTTCGAAGGGGAATACTTTGTGCAGACTACAGGAGTAGCAATGGGGGCAGCGTGTGCCCCCATATTTGCAAATCTCTACCTATACGATTGGGAAAGGGAATATATTTTGAGTACCAAATGGTATACTAAAATGTCCAGCTATTACAGATTCTTGGACGACGTCTTTATGATATGGACTGGAACAAAAGAAGAATTAGATGAGTTTAAGGAGTATATTAATACTAGAAGCAGTTGGTTAAAGTTCACATTTAATGCAGATCCCAAAGTTATGACATTTTTAGATACTAAAATTACAGTAGAAAATGAGAAAATAAAGTCAAGCATTTATAGGAAAGAAACATTTAGTAATAGCTACTTAGAATACACTAGCTGCCATCCCATGAGCCAAAAAAGAAGCATAATTAAAGGGCAATGCATAAGGGCCGCTAGGATGACATCAGATTACCAAGATTTTGTGAGAGAAATTGAATGCATAGGTGATATGTTTAGACAGAGGGGTTACCCCAGATGGTTGGTTAAAGATGTGACAGAATATGTAAAAAAAGAATGGGGTAGGAAATATATACCCCTGATAGGAAAAGGTCCCCTCAAGGAAGTAAACAAGGTAACAGACAAAAAGAAGGATGACAAAATGGGTTATACTAGAGCGTGTGTTATACAATATACTCCTTGGAGTGCTGAGATAAAAAACTTAATTTCCAAGAATTGGAATATTATTAGGACTGACAGACATATAGAGGAGATTGTAGGAAATCTACCCAAATTTGTGTCCAGGAATGGATTTAATATGAAAAATGAATTAGAAAGGAAAAAAGAAACACACGACAAAGAGATGGACAAGAGAGGGACCACAAGATGTGGTTCATGTAACCAGTGCAAATATATTACAAGAGAGATAAGTACAGTATTACAAGACATAAATCGCACGACTATAAGGTATAACAAAGGAAATTGCAGAACACAACATGTGGTGTGTTTAGCGAAATGCACAGAATGCCCTTGTTACTACATAGGCAAGACAGATAGGTGCCTTAGGCAAAGAATATATGATCATTATTATAGTATAAAGAGAAATGATGTTAATAATGCCTTGTGGAGACACATAGCAGAAAATAAGGGTTGCAGTCTGTTCTTGTTTGGGATTTTAGAAGTAGTAAAAGGAAATCCAAGGGGTGGGAGTATTAAAAAGAAATTAGGTGAACACGAAGCCAGATGGCAAATCAAATTAAATGCTTCTTCCTTCCCTGGCATTAATGAACACATATCAGTTAAACCGTTTTTAGAAAATGAAGCTAGCTGATAATAAAGTTTACAAATAATAACATTTTTATTAATATTTATTAAATAGAGTATAATAATGTTATTGTATGTATAGTATATTGTATTTTTAACAACACAGAATTGATACTTCAAGTTTTAATACAGTTCTATTTTAGATGGCAATGTTAATTATATAAGCACACTGGCTCTTTAAATGATTATTGAGATGTTATTCAAAAGTCATGACGATTGGTTAGTAAGAATATTTAAACAGGAATAGAATGGTATCAAATTGTTCTGAAGAAGTCTAATGATTTTAGATGAAAGCGCTAAACGTTGTATGTATTGAATAAAAAGTGAATTCGGAGATTACAAGTGCCGGTGTTTATGTGGTCTGTGTACAGTAGAACTTGGAGGTTTACCCGTGGTATACCCGTGGTTGGTGTATTTATCACATGTGCCATGGAGTTTACCTGGTATTATATTGTCAGCCAGCTAAGGTGGATGACATCAGCAGACCATGTAGAGGAGGGCAATTTAGAGAGCAGAAGCTAGTTACAGAGCCAAAAATGCATAACCATTGCACGGGAATAGAACATGAGGGCATGTCCGTTGTGCTGCAATGGATATATTTACACACACACAAACACATACACACACACACACACACACACACACACACACACACACACACACACACACACACACATGCACACACTGAGTTGGCTGCTGTGAAATTAGAACCACTACCTATCAACTGTTACATGCTATAGCTGGCAGTACTTATGACATGCTACAGATTACATCTGTTGGATATGTGATTGCAGGCACTGTACTTGTGAGTGTGCAAAGTAGGCTTGTTTTGGACAGCATGTGTGGCCTGCAGAGTAATATTGCTTGGTACTGTTATTGTATGCAGTGTCCTAGGAGTAGGGTACTTTTTAACATCCCTGTTCTGTTTGTGTAGTCACCAGTATGGCAGTATGTGGCTGGTCGTAGTTATAGAGGCAAACATGTGGACAGGTTAACTTTTCCCTGTCAAAGGCATGTGTTGAAACCATTATATATTACACCACCTGCTCACCTGTGTCTGTCTACATGGGTGACATTCTGCAGGCACAGGGGTCTGAGGGTGAGTGGAATATGTACTATTGCGGCCTTGGTTTGACTCCTCTGAGCAACTGCATTGATGTGGGAGTGTAAATAACCACAGCTTTCATAGGGTATGTGGGGGATTCATACATCCCCACATACATATATTTAAATGTGTATAACAGGGATGTCTCTATAAATGTCTGTGTGTGTACATTATGTATATGTGTTATATAGATATATGTAGAGAGTCTATGTATCATTGTAATATATTTAAATGTATCTCTCTCTCTCTCTCTCCCTCTATATATATATATATATATATATATATATATATATATATATGTGTGTGTGTGTGTGTGTGTGTGTGTATATATATATATATATATATATATATGTATATATATATATATATATATATATATATATGTCAGTATTATATGTATTTGGAGAACATACAGCTACATACACTACTCATATGAGTGGGGGATAGGGACAGACAGAATGTATACATGTCTGTCTGTATGTACAGATGTATTTCCACATAGCAGGTCTTTTTGATGCAGAGGCAACAGAATTGTGCTCAAGTTAGCTGAGTGTATAAGCATGCCCAGTGTGACTGTCAGTACTTACAAGGTGACTCCAGGCCAGAGCTAACTATACTCCAGTCCAGCATTTTGTGTGCTACAGACATTTGCAGCTGCACCTGTTTCTACAGTGCAGCACTTCCCTTAACCTGTCCACAGCATTCATCAGCTGTCTGCTGTACTTAATATGTGACTGGGGTACATAACATCACACCACACACAGGGTGACAGTCTGCATACCTCTCAGTGTACATGTTTTTGCAGAAAGTCCAGCATTTCACTCCATATGTCTGATCTGTCCTCATACATTTGTGGTGTTCCGGTAACTTATTGTATAATGCAGTCACTGAACAGACTACCTATAGATGCATTTGAGTGATGGACTTTACATCCTGCAGATATTCTGCTGTGATGCAACCCGCTGTTATATTAGCCATCTTCTAGGTTAATCAGAGCATGTGTAATGTCTGTCTGCAGTTATAGCCCTTTGTCCCCCCATTCTCTCTGACTTTGTCCAGCTTTCTTGCAGTAACAGATTACAGGGTCTGACAGTCTGTGGGAATACCACCATATGACTACCTCACATGCAAAAGATGTGGATGCTGCCAGATTCAAACCATCAATACCATCACCCATGCTAATGTCCCTAGCCACTGAGCCACACAGGCCACCAGACAGAGATGTGCCATTCATCACACAATCAACAGCGTACAGACATACATTATCATCCCTGCATTACATGCTAAATCCAGTGTGTGCCCAGGTTCAGTGTCACAGCCCTGAGGTTGGCTGGTCTGCTGATATATCATTGCTGACATACTATTACAACAATTGTATGGGAACACTGATGTGATGAGGGTGGGGGATGAGCAGCCCATGATCTGCTGGCATATTCAGTTGTGTGACTGTCCTGTGACCCCACTGTTTACTATCTCCCTTGACTAATGTAGCGGATATTCCAGCCATACGGCCTAATGAATATTATGGAGCACATACTATTAGACTGGGTATCTGTTGTCCCATGTGGCCGTTAGATCTCTCTAAGTAGCCCAGTATTCCACTATATTCCCTTGCATACATGCAGCAGGTCCTTACATATGCTACTATATTCTAGTACCCCTTACAAGTGGTGTATACATGAGTGACTTGCCTTGCAAATGCAGCAGATGATAGACCTGTAATTCAGGGATGACTCTGTCTGATGCATGCAGTACACAGCCAATACATAGTTTGATACAGGTTGTGTGGGCTGGTTGGCATCATTTTTACTATATGTATATGAGTAAGAGTAAGGTGTCAGTCCCTAGGGCCCTAGGGTGTCAGTGCATGTGCTATACATTGTCTCTTGATCAAGGCCAGGGCATAATGGGCATGTCTACATTTGCCTGCAGGGAGATCCGCAGGGGATTCCTCCTCATAGTCCTCCTGTGGCTGTAGCTGTGGGAACCTAGGCACTGGTGGAGGTTGAGTGTCCCTTCCCTTTGCTGATCCTGCTGCAGCTGTTTCCACAGGATCATATTGTGTAACACAGCACATACTGTGAACACCTGTGCACATGTGTTAGGAAAGTACTGCAGGGCTACTCCAGATATATTGAGGCACCGGAATTGTGACTACAGCAGCCCAAATGCACTATGATGTTCCTAGGTTGCACCTGTGCCTCATTAAGGCATTCTTCCATGGGTCTGTGTGAATTTCTGATGGGTGTCCTCGTCCATGGTTACAGTGTGTAGCCAGCATCCCCCAGTACTGCCATACTGGATGTCCCCCCTAGCAAGCATCTGGTACAGCTGTGATGCGTGCCAGATATGGGAGTCATGATAACTGCCAGGGCTGCCAGCACACACATTCATGATAATGCCCTGGGCATTGCACATGACCTGGCAGTTGATGGAGTGATACCCTTTGCGGTTGATGTAGATTTTACCCTCCTTACCAGGTGGTGCCTTGATGTGTTCATGAGTGTAGTCTATGGCACCCAGTACCTCACGGTAGTGTGCCCCATGGTAAAAGTGTTGCATATTGCTAGCCCTAACCTCAGGGGTGAGGGGAAAATAAATGTGCTCACTGACATGTGGTAGCATGGCATCCAGGAACTGGTGGAATACCCTGGATGCTGATGCGCCCCCCATCATGTCCCCAGTTGGTCTACGGAAAGTACCTGTGGCTAGTATCCTTAGAGCTACACATACATTACTGTCCACTGGGATGGGTTCCCTTCTGTTGGCTCTGGGTCTGAGTTGAGGGTGGCAGAGCTCAGTGAGTTGTTGTAGTATGTCCCTGTCCACCCCATAGCACTCTACAATCTCCAGCTCATGTAGCTCCTGGAAGGTTAACCTGGGCCTGACACTCTTCTCCTTCTCAGTCTAGGCCTATTGTCCACAGCACCAGCAGCAGCATTGACCTCAGCATCTAGCACATACAGATATAGCAGACCTGCAGCAGCCCCTAGCATTCCTTCAGTTAAAATTCCCAAGTCTGTACTCCACTGGTGCCGAGTTTGCGGGAGAAATCAGATTATAGGGTGTATGCAACCTTTATTGGGCTCTGCTGCAGGTGTAGGCTGTGTGATTGGCTACCTATGATACATTCCATCTTCCAAGTACATCATTAAGAATATTTAATGGCTCTAGCTTAAGTAAATCAGTAATTAATACATTGTTGGCTTTTGGATACACTCAGCACTGCAGCGCACCATGCAAACATGTGAAAACAAGTGCTGTGAAGGTAAACAAAGTGCAGCAGTCATTGTACACTCCCCCTGAAACAGCATGCTCAGCACAGTGGCACACCATGCAAACACACTAAAACATGAGCCCCAAAGGTAAACAAAGGTTAGCAGCCAGTGTGCACACCCCCCTGCTGATCACAGAGGCACATTGTGCAAACAGGAGCAGCTGAGCTCCAATGAGCTTACAAGTCCTCAGACACACACCCCCATTGATGTCAGCAACCTCTTCTGGTGGATAGCTTTGCACATATCTGTGTCTACTATGCTATTTCTGCCAATCTAAGTACACTTTTACAGCCCCTGTTGTCTGTTTAAAATCCTGTATATGGACTTTTTCTGTGTGCACTGCAGACACTAAATGGATCTTCAGGACTGCCTCTCTGCTTGCTGGATCGCTCTACCACCCTCATTTGCATGAAATTCACCTCCTTATGAGGTGACTTGCATGCCACAGATACTTCCTCATTGGGATGTGTGTGTGCACTTCCCATCTCTGTTTTCTAGATCCTAAACCTGCTTACTTTCATGTAAGGAGTGTGCTATGATTACATGGAAAATAAAGCCATGTAGGCTTTATTAAATTCCCCCTTAAGTTTACTTAACTGTGTTACAGAAAAATGTGGTAACATTTTTTTTGTTAAAAGGTTCCAAGTTTTGTAGATCTGGTATCCACATAATTTTTTTTTCTGGCAACATTATTGAAATTATTCCTTTAAGACTATTGAATGATAGACAAAAAATAAAAAAATCTGATTAGAAACTGGAATTTTGTTGTTATTTGATTTATGCAATGGGTATGTGGAGATCAACATTTTCTCATTTCTTATTTGTAATGTATAAGCTTTGAGAAAGATAAAAGTTAGTTATTGTAGAAGGGATGGAGAGGCAATATGGACATGTAGCTTGCATTTCTGTGTAAATGTAAAGAAAATTACCACAGTTCTTCCATACTCTCCAGTGAAGAGAGTTCAAAATGGCAGGTTTTGAGTTTATTGAAGCAACAGCAGCAAAGAATTTCAATTTGTTGCTCAGTGAAAGTAGAGTGCATCAGGAAGAGAGTGAATTGTCACACTGACTGACACTTCTGGAGCTTGATGAGTTGCTGTAAACGTCTGTCAAGTCAGGTAACTGTTATTTACTACTATTGTTCAGAACTGGCTGCTAAGCTGTAGAAATGAGGATGACATCTGTTCTCTGAAGATAGTGTACAGAGCTCTGAGAAAAGTGCATTATGTAGGAAAAACTTGTATATTGTAAGAGTTTAGTGCCAAATTTCCCAGATAGGAATAATGTGACATAGTACGCACTAGCCAAACACTGTAATGAATTTCCCACACACACATTGCTGTTCCATGTGTTAGATCAAGTTATAGGAGACTGGAAGGGAGGCCCATGTTCCCTGTTATTGGAGCAGAAGGAACTCCTAAGGCAGTTGAGATTAGATTCTGGTAGAAATCATGTCTCAATGAGACTATATCCCTTAATTGTATTTTGAAACTGAAAAACTTGGGTAGATGAAGGAGAACATGATTCAATAAATAATTTGGCAGTATGAGTTTAGTTACTAAGATAGTGCATACTCATGTAGAATAGGTTTAAAAGTTCTAAGTAAATAAGTTTTAAAATAAATAGTTTTAAAATAAATAGATATAAATGTAATATATTATATTTATTTAATTAATTAAAGTTTTAATATATTTAGGGTAGTAATATATATTGTTTTTTAAATATACTTTTTTAACTAGTTGGCTTTGTAGTGGGGTTTATTGTTGGTTGTATGTGTTCTTAATTAAATTTATGTAATTATTACTAATTAACCAAATTTATTAATTAAACATTGTGTAGTTAAGGAGTGATCTATGTGTTGTTGTTTGTCTGAAGAAGTCTGGGTATTGTCCCAGACGAAAAGCGCTTCACATTAAATTCTTGAGTGTTCGAGTGCATCCAGCAGTTTTTGTTTTATTTGGTTTGTTTTAGTATTTTTAGCTTCTATCAGTTTGGTTATGGCTACTGGATTTATGCTCGATAACTCTCTCGAACTTACATCGTTACTGATGCAGAACACATTAGAAGATATGCCTGAATCAAGTAACCTCACCTTACTTTTGAACAACTTGAGTCAGAGACTTGATGCGTTAAATGCACATATTGACAGTTTTTCCCAGCCGAGACTGTTACAACAAAGAGATACAGTAGTAACTGGAGCAAACAAAGTGCCATGTATACCTAAAGGAACTGTTAATATTGACCAGGGGCACCCACACCTTTCTTTACCACATCCAGGTAATGAAATTAGTACGGATGGAGTAAGGAAACCTTTGGCGCTTATTGGGCTTCCCGATGTAGAGCATTGGCTACGAGAACAGCCACCTTGCCTTAGAATCAACAGGCAAACTTGGGAGGAACCGTCGCAAGTGGGTACTAATATACCGATTACAGCAAAACTAAGGGATTTAGATTCTAAATCCTTGAAAGTTAAGAAATTACAGTTAGAAATTAATTATTTTAATGAATGCAAAAAAGAAGGTGTGGTACCTAAAGGCTTTCGGTCATGGCAGTATCCATCTGGCTTGGAACTAGGTTCCGCATTTTTTTAAAGAATTAATAGTATTATTTGACAAACATGGAACAGAACTCATGGACTTAATGTATAAACACTACCAGATTAGTATCGATAATCTAACTTTGGAAATCACTAAACTAGATTGGGACATCAAAGGGGATAGTCATTTCCAAAGACATTATTACGACTATAATAGAATCTATACTACTATTGGTCAACGAATTATAAAAAAACACTGACAACAAGTAGAAAAAGTTACATAGGGACATTACAAACTATAAGAACGGGGTAGCTTACCCTCCTTCCCCTCTTTCCCAATCTCGCAATTTTATTGGACAGTATGCTACACACTCTAATTCTGTGAACACAAACAGTGCAAGATTAGAAAGCCAGTTTGCAACATCAGGAACTCCTCCAATAAACAGAAACACTGAGGGCAATGGAAATAACCGATATAATGGACCTAGAGAAAATAATCAGAACTACGATCATTCACATGAAACTCTAGGAAATGACCAATAGTTTTTTCTAAACAAGGGGCAGAACCATCAGCAGAGTTACAATACCCGAAGCAAGAACAACAGCAGGAAGGGATCCAACAACATGAGGAGATAACAGAGAGAACTGTGAGTGTGCTAACTAATATAAGGTGACTTTAACCTTTATAATTTTACTGACTTTGAGATACCAGTTTGTTTATGTGATTTTTTCGCTAAAGGACTGACATTTGTGCCATCAAAGAGGTTTGACTTGGCTAGAACACTGATTGACTTAAAACTTTATGTAAGGAAACTGAACCCTTGCTTTATTGTTTGGGAGCACTAACGAAAATAACAGTACATTAAGTGCCTCAAGTATATTTAATCCACCTGTACACCCTTTGTTATTGTTATTTGAGTCTATGTGTGAAATTGAATTTAGGACTCTAGCTAGACGAAGTACAAACATTATTTCTAATACTTCTAAGACAGAGGAAGATGCTTTGAACTTACTGAAGATGCTACCTATTAGGTTTTTAAAACCTGATAAAGGGGGTGGATTGGTTTTAATGAGCACTGACGAATATAATGCAAGAATGTTAAAAGTATTAAATACTGACACTTATGAGAAGGCAAGTATCAATGAACTGAGCGGTGCATACAAACGCATAAACTCTTTTTACAACTACCTGTTTATTGAAAGGTTGATTGACCTGGTGACATTTAATTATGTATCAGTTTTAGCCCCCAGAGTCCCTGCTATCTTTGGCACTCTGAAGTTACACAAAAGTATTAGTGACCCTCCGCTGAGAGTGTTAGAGGGTCAATTATGTATGCAAGTGCAAAGTTTGTGGACACTATTTTCAAAAAAATATGTTAGTTTGGAAAGCCAGATATACAGGGACTCTTGGGCTTTCCTGGCAGCACTAAATGAACTCCCATATAGTGAGACAGTTTCCCTGTTAACTATAGATGTAAAAGATTTATATTTTTCCATTCCACACAGAATGGGTATTGAGTGGGTCACAGAAGCTATGATGCGACACAAAGCACCAAACTCTGAAATTAGACTAGTTCAGGAAATGTTGGACATAATTTTATCCAACAACTTTGTGAGTTCTGATAATGAGATTTATGGTCAGAGAACTGGAGTCGCAATGGGCTTACCATGTGGGGCAAGTTTTGCCAACATGGTGTTAGCCCATTGGGAACACTGTTCTATTTGCAATAATAATGTTTTCAGGAAGTGCATTATTTATTACACGTGTTTTTAGATGATGTTTTTGTGATGCTCCAGAATGACAAAAGCACAGTCGACGACTTTATCACTTACCTGAATGGTAGCACTGATTTCTTGATATTTACAAATACTTACCATACAACTAGAATGAATTATTTAGATGTGCACTTTGAAAAAAAATTATTTTAATAAGTGTTACATAGCCAAGATATACAGTAAGAACACTTATTCAAATACCATGTTGCACTATTCTAGTTCACAACCTCCTCAACAAAAGTGTTCAGTAATAAAAGGTCAGTTAGTGAGGGCTGCACGTATGGTTACGGATGATGAAACCTTTGAAGAAGAATGTAGTTTACTGAGTAGACTGTTTACTAACAGAGGCTACCTTGTGAACTTGGTGAGAGAAGTGGTGTGCGAGGTACAGAATAAAAGGAAATTAGGGGTATATACCCCTATTTTAAGAACGATAGTACAGAATGACCAAACTCACGATGACCAAAGACACAAAGACTGTAAGGAAGGAAGAAATATGAACTAAACTAGAAGTTTTATTACACCGTTTAGTGTAGATGCTGACGAATTGAATTATATCTTGAGGAGGTATTAGAATTTATTGCATACAGAAAACGGGTGGAGAGAAAAACTGGGTGAGTCTCCTGTAATTATTTACAGAAAAGGCAGGAATATGAAGCAGTTACTGTAGACTAAGGCTACCAGTATGGCAAGATCCCCTGGAACATTTAGATGTGAGAACTGTAACTATTGTAAATATATAGCGACAGGAACTAATGTTACAGTTAATGGTAAAACCTACAAACCAGTAGGAAGGTACAACTGTAATTCTAAGTCAGTTGTTTATTTGGCTCAGTGCGAAAGTTGTACCGCGTTCTATATAGGTAAGACTGATAGAAGGCTAGGAGAGAGAATATATGAACATATATATAGTATCAGAAAGAATAAAACTGAGAACGCACTAGCCAAACATTGTAATGAATTTCCCACACACACATTTTTGTTCCATGTGTTAGATCAAGTTATAGGGGACTGGAAGTGGGGGCCCATGTTCTCTTTTATTGGAGCAGAATGAACTCCTACAGCAGTTGAGATTAGATTCTGGTAGAAATCATGGTCTCAATGAGACGATATCCCTTAATTATATTTTGAAACTGAAAAACAAGGGTAGATGAAGGAGAACATGATTCAATAAATAATTTGGCAGTATGAGTTTAGTTACTAAGATAGTGCATACACATATAGAATAGGTTTAAAAGTTCTAAGTAAATAAGTTTTAAAATAAATAGTTTTAAAATAAATACATATAAATGTAATATATTATATGTATTTAATTAATTAAAGTTTTAATATATGTAGGGTAGTAATATATATTGGTTTTTAAATATACTTTTTTAACTAGTTGGCTTTGTGGTGGGGTTTATTGTTGGTTGTATGTGTTCTTAATTAAATATATGTAATTATTACTAATTAACCAACTTTATTAATTAACCAATGTGTAATTAAGGAGTGACCTATGTGTTGTTGTTTTATTTGATCATGAAATACTGGCAAGCGACTTTGCAGTTAAGCCATGACAAAGGGCAAATTATTATTCCAGGGATAAAAATTCAAAGGAGGATATTCCAGGGGGATTCTTTGTCACTACTGCTGTTTTTTTTTTCTTTCCCTTAATTCATTAAACAGTTCACTTGACAGATTAGGTCATGGTTACAGTTTGGCTCCAGAAAACAGTCTTGCTTAAATTCTTGTCATCTACTTTTTGTTGATGACTTAAAGCTGCATAGTTCATTAGATGATGAGTTAGAAGCACAACTAACTGCAAGTGGGTAAAACTTTCTCAGATCACATGACTATGTCATTTGGCCTTGGTAAATATGCAAAAGCAATGTTCAAAGCAGGAACATTGCAGTACCAAGAAAATATCAATTTCGGACAGGAATGTGATACAAAGGAACTTTAGGAGGAGGAAATGTATTAACATTTGGAAACTGATGAAGGATTAGCAATAAAACAAACAAATCTGAATAAAATTCAGTAAAGAATATTTCAGAAAACTAAAACTAATATTGAAAACATCCTTGACATCTAATAATAAAGTCCAGGCTATAAAACAATTTGCTCTTCCTGTTCTAACTTATAGTTTTGGGGTGACTGACAGACCATAAAAGGTATTGGATCAGTTGGCTTCGAAGACAAGAAAAATGCTTCATGCTTATCAAATGATATATAGAAATCAGTGCATACCAAGATTATATATTCCCCTCTCTGAAGGAGGGGTGGGGCTCCTCAAAAATGATTACCTGTATAGCTCTGCAGTTGCAGAACTGCATACATTTCTGTTGACCTCATCAGATTGAAACAGAGTGAATGTTTTAAAACATGAGGAGATGTCTAAAATGACCTCTCTGCTTAGCTTAGCAGAAGCATTCCCATGTTAAGTGTCAATAGAAACCAAACAAGAATTAGACAAAAATCAGACAGCAACTGAATGCACCAAACACAAAAGAAAAAAAATTATAAGGAGAAGAATCAGATGAGAAGGAAGGAAATTTGGAAAAGGCATAAATATTTTGGTAAGTACAGAGATCTCCTTGAATAAAAAAGTCATTTTGATAGGGTTTGATAAAGGAATGATTAAGGAGAGTTACATTTAAACCAAAATATAAAAGTTTAATAATGGCAGCCCAGGATAGTGAACTACATACATATTGGTTTACAAAGTGCATTGAACATGTGGGAGAAGCAGACAAATGTAAGTTCTGTAAACAAATAATTTGAAACAGTTGTGCATCTTTTTGTTGGGTGTGATACACTGATGGCAGAAGGGCTGTATACTGAAAGGCACAGTAGTGTATTAAGACTGTTGCACTCGGGAGTGTGCAAACACTGCAATACGGAAGTAGCTGACAAGCATTAGCAACATGAACCACAAAGCATTATAAATAATGATGAAGTGTACATCACATGAGTTAACCCATTTCTAACAATTCAAACAACTGATACGTCATAATCACATAAAGTAGTCAGTGAAAAAAAAGACAAAACTTGTATTGATCATTGAAATTGCTATACCTAGTGTTTACAGTGGGTTTACTATCAAAATCTGGAAATTAACTTCTTTGAGTAATGTTAAACTGAATGTTTGGTTTCAAAGTTTTTTAATATTGAAATTAAACCTAGCAAATCTGTAATACTGATGTTTGGATGGCAAATGCAGCTGAATGGTCATATTTTTAAACCATCAAATACTGAGCACTCGGTTTTAACATGGTTCAGAATTGGGACGTAAAATCATTTTTATTTTTGACATTATACTTCAACGGCAAGATTAGACGCACAAGTTTATTTCCAGATTTTGATAGCAAACCTTTAAGTGTCTATGTACAGAAAGATTCAAAGTCATAAAATATCAGGGTTTGCAAGCAGAAACCAGAACAATGTGGAAGAAAGATGCCCAGACCATTCCAACAGTAGTAGGAGCAATGGGTCTAATAAAAAAGAATCAACAGTCATACTTAGATATGCTACCAATACATGTAACTCTGTAAGATTTGTAAAAAGAGTCAATTTTGGGCACATTGTGAGTGCTACAAAGAGCACTTTGGCTAACATCAAAGACTGACACAATACTAATTTCATTTAATTATACCCTGACTTTGGAATGGGGTCTTTTCCCATCATGGTATTAGAAACCCAAAAGATTATCCAAAATTGCACTGTACTGTGTAGAGAGGGTCTTCCTACCCAACAATATGCTACCATGGAGTTATTATACATAAATGCAGGGATTATGAGGTGGCTTAAACCCATGTAGGGGTACAGGGGACTTAACCTCCCCTTCAGAATTTGTTTCTAACCTGTTCTGCTGCTTTGAAAGGCACAGGCATATGTTGGTCCTTTGTAACTTTTGAGTGATCACATTTCTATGTCTCATAGTGGAAACAGTGAAGAGCACTGGTACAAAAAGTTCAGGTAAAGAAAGATATAATCAATTAGTACACAAGTCAGCCCAATGTCCTGGAGTATGAAATAGTTAGCATTAACAGTGCAAAGTCTCACAAGAGGTGTTCTGGCCTACCATCTGCTGTGAGACATTTTAATGTTGACACTAAATGTGTACCAGGTCATATAATGCAGTTAAAGGCTCCGATGTAGTTTAAAACATCTTTGTAAGGATTGTTCTTTTTTGTCCTGTGGGAGAGGTGTGTGCAGGTATATCAGTTTTATTGTTCACACCAGAAAAGTCTTGGACATTCAGGATATTACAACAGGGAAAGTCCTGCAGGTTAGGGTACAGAGTGCTCCTGACCTTTTGCCTACTATCAGCATTTAATTGCCACAGCTAAAGGTTGGCTAAGTTTGTTAGAATGTATTAGATTTTCTTGCATAACGAATTATCAAGATTACCTTGGAGGAGGGACTTTAAACTCCAGTTTCAGTAACACAGTTGAAGGGATATGTTACCTGCACATGCTTTTTTTTTTTTAGACAAATACTAAAACAGAGTCACAATTGTAGTGCACTTTAATGCATATATCAAAAAGGTCCTTTGGAGACATGTACTCCTTATGCCAGGTGCTGTCTACTTTCGGGCCAGCTTGATCTCTTCATCTGATTTGGTTACATTTGCCTTAAAGTGGTCAGGGCACTGAAGGTAGAAAGCATCAAAACTGGAGCCTGTTGAGAAAGTTAATTAACATGTACCAGGCTATGTTTTCCAGTGCCTGTGCTTGCAGCAGATGAGGTCAATTATTTGAAAGGGGGGAAGAGAAAGAATGACTTGTTGAGCCTTTCTCAATTCATAAAGATACAGGATGAAGCTTTACACCTACCCAATTTGAAGAATGGAGCACAGTGCAAAAGGGAGGTTTAGCCTTACCTCACTCCAAGTGCAGCTAGGATTAAGAAGCATTAGGCTTGCTACAGATGGAGATTTATTGCTGGACAGAGTCCCTTAAAGGTATAAAAAGATTAGTTTTTCCATCAGTATGAGATGGTGCAAGAGTTTTTTTCTGGATATTTTATGGTTATGCAACAGTATTCTCCTTCTATCATGTGCCATGTCTCAGTGATTTTAAAGAGGTGCTAGAGACCATCACATATTCCACGGGGTAGAACACAGTAGGGGAGAATGTCATTTCTTATGCCTTCTGTAAGCCATATCTTTGTATCATACTTGAGATTCTATTTGCAGTAGATAGTTAAGTTTAGCTATAAAATGGCTGGAGAGCCCCAACTTAAAGTGGTAAGATTTGTTTTGTCTACAATATGGGTGGCATGGAAAATCTGCATAACTAGAAAAATGTGGTTACACTAAATACAGATTATAAAACACTGGTTACTTTACTGTTTAGCAGCCACAGGCACTGGCAGTCTTGACAATACCATTCAGTCCTTTCTAGTTTAGCAGCGTTTGAGTAGTGGCAATGCGTTACTTCTGTTTTCAGCATTATGCAAGGAAGACCTTAGTGGTGACGTTGCAGGATTAAAAAACAAACTTATGATATGATTCATACTGATATCCTGTGGTGATTTAAGCATTTGCAGGGTTTTCCTTATAAGGTTATCTTTCTTTAAAACATTCATTTTGATTAAATTGGTTAAACTGATGTTAAATGCTTAATACTAGAAAAGTGCCCCTGCTAGACTGGTGCCCTAGGCGGCCACCTACTTGGCCTATGCCTAAAGCCGACTATGTGTATAAGAATGAAATTTAAAGGCAGCCTGAATACTTCAAGTGCTTAACAATGACCCGTGAGGCTTTCCCTTTTCACAAACATACAGGATGAAGCTTAATACCTACTTAGGCAGCATTGATTATATGTGGAATAATTTGCAAATAAATGACTACAGTTATAGAATGAAATCTGAACTGAAAGAAAAAAAATCCTAAAATTCAAGAGTGCTGCAGAGCACTACAAAAATGGGGGATTTTTTAACTGGATGATTATTGGAGAATAGAGAAGCTGCCAAAAAGGGAATGCAAGTTATTCAGAACATATTTACAAGTAGGAATGAGGTGGAAGTCAAGAACATTTGAAGTTTAACTTAAAAGGTTAAAGCTAGAAGCTGCTAACAGTTCTCACCCTGTAGTTCTGGGTTTGATGCTCTCCCAAGACTTTTCAACCTCTGAGTATTAAAAATCATCATAGCATTGACCTTAAAATCACGGCACAAATCTTAACATTGTAGCAGAGGGTCAGAAGGAGCACTTTCTTATATTTCACAATAGAAGGTCTTTATATAATATACCCTATATCGTTAGTAATAGGGAAGTAAAGACTTGGTTTATTTGTTTTTTAAGTATATGTAGCAAAAAAATTCTTGATGTTGAGGAACATCAGTAAATCTAGAAGGAGCACAGGTAAATCTGCAGGTAAAAATTATAGCACTATGCCTATGAGGCATATTGTCTTCTTTTCCCCCTTGCAAACTGTGTATGACTCAAAGTCAATTAAACAGACCGTTTCTGCAGGGTGCCCCTCCAAAGGACACTTGCATCCAGTGGGTTCACCCAGCTAATAAAAAGTTGTTATAACATAGCAAAAATGCAATAAAAAATGCTTTCCAAGGTACGTAGAGTAGACACAAAGTTCCAAGGATATCTCAGCAGCAGATATTTTAGAGTGAACACCCTGGTACAAGACACAAGACTGAAGAGGCACATAGTGTTCTACTAACTGATCAGCAATGCTGAGGCAGTTGGGAAGGCAGAAAGAACTCATAGCAGAATATGGAAAAATTAGTGTGCAAAAGACCACATAGATATGCATATGGAAGAGTGAAAACAACATGCAAAAATGTTTACTGGTTTATTTGTCAAGCATGTGATTGTTGGATGTTTAGAGTTTGTATTGGCACAGCAAATAAATGCCACAGAAGTTTTGTCCAACTTACAGAAATATGTGCCTAAAACTCTAGTTTAAATGCAGGTTTTAATACACTTTCATAATGTGTTTGTGTTTAATTCTGTTAGCCTTTGAAATATCTGCTTAATGCGTATTTAAAAAAGAGAAGATGGAGAATTAATTTTCAAAGCACAAAAGTGAGCAGATAAAATAAGATGACAATAGGGACTGTGTTGTAATTCTATGCATTATCTTGGATTGGGGATAGGGAGATGGCACAATATTAATGTAGGATGTTGTGCTGTTTGTACAAAACAGGGTAATATGCCTATAAGTTTAATTTTCTAACTTGTGTGTGAGCGGGATGTTTTTGACTTGATTTAATAATCATCATTTCTATAACAAGTAAGCTATATGAATTTCTAAAAGCAGATTGTTTAATATTGCTGTGGGCTGGTATTTTCAATAAAATTTAAGTAGGGCTCTCTTTAGCCTTATCTAATCTTTGTACTGTTCAGACTATTATTTCTTGTATTTAATACCTCTGTTCTTCCAGTCTGTTAATCTCTACTTGTATTGCATAATAGTATCTACAGTACTGTATAATTTTTGGTACCTGTATTAATATATTATTCAGTTTACAAATTATCTATGTTTGGATCTTTATACTTAATACTGCCATTTTTAAATAGTTGCGCTCATTTTAAGTGTGGGAGGTTTTACCCCTGGGTCTTCCTGAAAAATGAGCTCTGCCCAGGGGGGGCTGGAATGATGAAGAAAGTGGAGAAAACAAAAAAGAGGTGTTTATGTAGAAACAAATGAGTAGACAGAGGAGAATCTAACAGAAAAAGAAAGAAAGACTATACATGCAGACAAGTATGCAGTGAAAGGAGAAGAAAAATTTAGTGTAAAACAATGAGAAAAAATCTCAGTATGGGAGAGTTGTTGAACTGGGAGGTGTGTGTTAAGAATTTTATTCCCACTGTAATTTAGGAATAGAGGGGAAGATGTTATGAGAAGGCCCATAGCTGCAAAGGTATCAACTGTTTTTGAAGGCTTAGGGATCAATTTCTGATAATCTGAGACTGGAGAAAACATACAAGTCATGGCAGTTCCATACAAATATTTGGAGTTCATTGCTAGTCAGCAGGTCCAATGAGATGATAGTGTTAGATAAATGGTTTATAATTTGAATAAAAATGGATTTTTGATACAAAGCAGGAGTTGTTCTACTGCAGTTAGTCTTTAAGGAGTTATGACACCAATGACCATCAGTGCCCACACAGGAGAAACAGATACTCAGAGGGTGAAACATGACATGAGATGTGGGGTTCTGCCCAACACCAATACAAGGGAAAACAGATATCACAGTTTCAGTTAGTCTTGATTATTTACAAAGATACCTACATAAAAAAGGCCAGTAGTGGACAGAGGATTTTTAGAATGCCTCATCTATTTTACAACTTGTCCCGGGCATGCTATAATGTATCTTTGCAGCTGCATTCCACAGTTTCGTCAGGCAGCACATTCCAGAACTGTCCCACTTTCACCATGAAGAGGCATTTCTCAAGTCCAGCTCAGATAATACCCCATTCCTGTACCACCTCTGCTCCCCTTCACCTCCTTTGTATATGTTCATAAACTGCACCTTACTTACCCACTAACAATTTAATGTGCCCATACATCCCCAAGTCTGTATGTCCTGCCTTTTGATGCCAAGCACTCTTAGCATTCCATGATTCAGTTCTTTCTTCTTTCTTACCACTTTGGAATCTCTTTTTATTACCCTTGAGTTGTCCCTGTCTGCATCTAGTTGCATAGACCATGCACAAAGAAAAAGTGTTCCAGAGAAGGCCATAAAAATTCTGGCTACAACGAGGCTAACTTATTGCCTCAAGTATCCTAACTATGTATCCCAGCATCCTAGTGGTCTTAGCTACTGTACCTTTGAGGGTTATAATTACAGATGTAGTTGCTATACATCCCAACATCCCATTGGTCTAATTGACTGAACTTGTGATTATAACCCTCTAATCTTCTTTGTCCTCTCTACATTCCACCAAGTCAATACACTTTCTCCAGTTTTACCCATAAATATGTAGTATATTTCACTTAACATTTAATCTCAGCTGCCACTTAGAGACCCACTTTGTCTCTGAAGAGTTTGCTGTACATTAACTTTTCCTTGTGGTAACACTACTCCACCAATGGTATACTCTGAAGATAGGTTGATCCTGTTACCAAGTCCCAGTCCATTTGGAGTCTGATAAATAAGACTGTTGTAACATTAAGGTCTGTAATAATTCACTGGTGATGACCTTTTCCACCCTACTCCCAAAAAAGTCTCATCCACAACTACTGCCTTCTGTTTATGGTATCCACTTTTCTAGTTTAGGTCTTGCCTCAATAACCATTTAGCCTTCCTACTGGACTTCTAAAACAAACCCTGTACTTAAATCCAGGCACTTGGCATCCAGATCTAGTGGATTTCCTTTGTATACATGTGCTGTAATCAAGCTTGCCAGGATGTTTCTGGATTAACTGATGCTTATGTTCACAAGGCCACGAGTGCTCAGGAATTCTAGCAAACAAACTCATTGAATGTTTCTCCTCACTGGTACAAAACTGAATTATACCTTTGATGTTCTTCGTGGACCATTTCTTTGTACCATATACTGCAGTTGTCTGGTATACATCTGGGGATGTGAAACAACATTTTTTTCAATGCATCAATCAGCAATCCTGCTGATTTCTTGGGTACTTGTGAAAAGAGCTTACCTGCACATGTGCCTTGTTTCCCCCCCAAATTTTGCTAGTTTATCTCCTCCCCCAAATGTTGCTAGTTCATGTCCTATCCCATTGTCACTCCCTACCTGTCCATTGGTCTCTTACTTTCACATTCTGTCCTATGTTTGCACCTTGCCTTCCTATGCGTATGTTACTGACCTGAAGACCTGATTCAACAGGTTGCTTTTTCTCCATTTTGTTCTGTTTCCCATTGTAGAATGTAGAATTATGCTTCCATACATATGCAGAGAATTTCACCCATAACCTCAGTTGTCTAGCCGTTTCATTTTCTAAGATAGCACTGTCATTTCTGATAACCATTACTGTTTTAAAGGCCTCCTCATTAGAAATGTTCCCCTCCTGTCCAGTTGTTTCTTCTCCATGTTCACTGTTTCCCCTTAACTCCATTAGTCCTCCCTTTATACTAGCTGGCCACTTCTTTTTCGGGCAACAAGGTTTTATTTTTCCCATTCTCTGATTCCCTCCTTCATGTATCGTCACAACTCCTTCACCGTGTAGCTGCTTGTTGCCCTCCTGTTCCTGTTCATTGTGGATCTCACAGCTTGAAGACTGAAACCCTTCTTTCTTTTCATTTTTATTGCATGGATGTTCAGTTTATTCTTCATATTTATGCTTCAGTCACAGTCTGTTGTTGGAGAGACACTATTATGTATTTTCAAGTTAGCAGATTATTGTCATGGCAACTCTTACCATTTCACTTTTCTATTTCATAGTAGAGGTAGGCACTTAGTTACCTCCTGGCAGATTAATCCCTATGACTACAGATTATTGTCATGGCAACTCTTACCATTTCACTTTTCTATTTCATAGTAGAGGTAGGCACTTAGTTACCTCCTGGCAGATTAATCCCTATGACTACAGATTATTGTCATGGCAACTCTTACCCATTTCACTTTTCTATTTCATAGTAGAGGTAGGCACTTAGTTACCTCCTGGCAGATTAATCCCTATGACTACAGATTATTGTCATGGCAACTCTTACCATTTCACTTTTCTATTTCATAGTAGAGGTAGGCACTTAGTTACCTCCTGGCAGATTAATCCCTATGACTACAGATTATTGTCATGGCAACTTTTACCATTTCACTTTTCTATTTCATAGTAGAGATAGGCACTTAGTTACCTCCTGGCAGATTAATCCCTATGACTACAGATTATTGTCATGGCAACTCTTACCATTTCACTTTTCTATTTCATAGTAGAGGTAGGCACTTAGTTACCTCCTGGCAGATTAATCCCTATGACTACAGATTATTGTCATGGCAACTCTTACCATTTCACTTTTCTATTTCATAGTAGAGGTAGGCACTTAGTTACCTCCTGGCAGATTAATTCCTATGACTACAGATTGTCATGGCAACTCTTACCATTTCACTTTTCTATTTCATAGTAGAGGTAGGCACTTAGTTACCTCCTGGCAGATTAATCCCCATGACTATAACCCATGAGCACAAGTGAAAGGCATGTGAACAGCTCATGTGCTTGTCTAGATGGTGAACACAATGTTTTTATATTTTCTGGTCTAATAAATTTTGAAATGGGAGTCAGTGTTTGCCACATCTTTCTATACTCAGTAGTTTGCATTCACTAATTACAGTTAGATCAGTTTGATAGCCTCTCTGTTTTTTATTGCAACTTTTGTGGTTTTTGGCTGACATTTCTCAGTAGAACTTATTTTCGCCCTACTCATTAGGAAAACATTTTTGTATCAGTATCCTTTACATATTAGAGTTTTGTCTGTATTCCACCTTCTTTAATAACAATGCCCATTTGTTAACTAGGTAGGGCCCCTGGACATAGAGTCCCTTTTCATGGGCACCCCAGGGAACAATGCCTGGTTAAATAACTTGCTTAAAGTAACACAGTATGCACCTGAGGGCTGAGAAAACAAACCCTGTGTGACTGGAGCTATATTTCACAGCTTTAACTCTCTTCACCAATTACCAGATAAAGTCATAACTTAAAGCCTTGGCTGTTTCTCATATGAGTAGTTCCTTAAATATACCATTTTCCAAGTGATGTGCTTTTAATTTTTCTCTACCCCTTTTATGTATATCTAAGATTGCTATGCATATCTGAGTACACTCTGTACTTCAGAATTAAGACTAACCCTGGGATTCAGAAAGGCTAAGTTCAGAAGGGTTTTTTTTCCTGACTGTTCCATCATTAAGGTTTAATCACAGAGAGTGGTTTTATAAGTTAAACTGTATTCTAATATAGTATTCCAAAGGGTTGGCTAATGTTAACTAGACTTGGACTCGGGGTCCTCCCCCAGAAATGCTTGCAGCTCCCAATTTGTCCTGAGTGAGTCAAGTAAAATTTTATTTAGGAGAATGCAGGGTGGCCACTCATTTGCTCATATGGGAGTACAGTAGTACTAAGTTCAGTGAAGACAAGCAGGTGGGAAGTGTACTAGTATGTGGATTTATGCAGACGTGCACCCGTGTGTGTGTGTGTGTGTGTGTGTGTGTGTGTGTGTGTGTGTGTGTGTGTGTGTGTGTGTGTGTGTGTGTGTTGGATTGCACATGGGACTATATGCCTTAGTGACTGTGAATGTAATTAACAGTGAGGTGTTTGTTGAGAGGATATGGGTTAGTGTGGGAATGTTTGAGAGTGTATGTGTATGGCTGTGTGTGCGTGCATTTGCTTACACAATGCATTGCCATTAGGGAGAACACTAACAGGGATATTCAAACATAACTTGGACCAATGGATGGGATATGACAAAAATTTACCTTGGCTATGTTCCTAATGGACAGGGGCAGCTTGTGAATGCTTGAGGTATGCAAGCCTATATTATAACCAAACATTGCCTTGGTAAGCTTGGTTTTTCTTAAAATAGCTCTTGGGATGATAGCCTAGTAACTACCTATGAACCTCTGAAGGGTCAAGTCTTCCAGTGCTAGTGCTTAATTCAGAGACATAGTAATGACCCTATAATGAAGTCTTTCTCATTGTGCCACAAATGTCTCTCCGTCACATTTTCTCACCATCATGCTAGTTGACCATCAACTACAATGAGTGGTGATCATTTATTTGAATATTAGGGTATCACAATAGCTTTTTTTGTATCAACCATATGAAAGACAATATGCAGTATAACAGCAGAGTTACCCTCTTGTTTATATCATTGATCTGAATTTTGAAGATTACTCAATTATTCAACACATTGCCAGTGTATTTACAGCTGTTTGATTAATCTGTTCTCTTTCCTAGCTGATGGTTTGCCTGACATTTTATCAACTTTATTTTGCTTACTGTAGTAATATTTATATTTAATTATTCTAATAGTGTGGTCAGTACTAACAGCCTTTCTACAGCTTTGCAAGCTTACAGGTAGTTTTTATGTCACCTGCACTATAACCTTTGGTTTAAAAGTTAATAAAAAGGTCACACCACTGGTGTGCCTAGCATATTTGACACCCAGAACAGGATTTTTTTTAACACCTCCTCTTCGATGACAATTGTTTTTATTAATAATCATGAAATGAAACAAAATAATGGCCAGCAAGAAGCAAGCTGGGAGCCGTGATCAAATCCCCCAAAGACTCCACCATCCTACAGGAAGGCTTGTCCCAAACAAATAACTAATGCCAGAATCATGGACTAAAGCTAAATGTCAAAATGTATTATTGTCTATTTTAGAAGGTTCAGTATGACATTGACAACACACCCCTAAGAGCTGACTCAGTAATTTGGTAACTCATGTGGATAGTTGACTTCGAATTCTATTAGGAACTGATCAAGATGAGGCAAACTTAGGGACAGTGCAAAAACAGGAACAGTTTCAACTTGGATTTATAAATATAGCACTCAGAGAGAGAAAGAGAGAGTAAATATTGCAGTGTATTTCATGAAAATGCATACTAGTCATGTAAAGGCAGACTATAAGCTATTCA
>NC_056741.1:1598898499-1598955999 GCF_019279795.1 Protopterus annectens | reverse complement strand
TGCCAGTCAACATCAAGTATAAGAAAAACAAGCAGCACTCAACTCAAACCACTTCTTGCACTGCAGTTCTAATTATAATTTATATTCAGCTTTATTAAAGTACCAAGTAACATGCTGAAAGTAGAAATCTCTGATGCCCCCACTTGTAAAAATGTTCCTTATCCAAAAAGACCTGCTGCCTGACATCTACTTGTTTCATGGGGAAAACATGATCAAAGTAAAAAATGAAAAGCAAACAAGAAATAAGCTCAAGATACATTGCTTAAAAGGATTACTGTACAGGTTATGGACCACACTAAAAGGATTACTGTACAGGTTATGGACCACACGATTGGCATTCTCTTTACGGGTAAAGCCTGCAGAGATGACTGGAAGTCTCCAAGTGTAATGAGACTCTTAAAATAATGTAATCCTGTCCTTTATTACAAATACTGGCATATGCATTTCAATACCCAAGGCTTATACATTATCTAGTTAAGTATTCTCTACATGGCAACAAAAAGGCTTTCAATGTTGGCAATTCTTTAACAGTATGCTTATTAAAGCTTACTTGCATCTTGCAATCTCAGCCAAGCTTATCTAATGGTCATTAAAGTATTGCTACTTAAACACAGAGCAACAGGCACTTTGAGTAATAAGCATAAATCAACAGTACAAAAAATATGACAGAAATCAGACCATTCTGTAAAAATCAAGGACAGATGAAAAGCCACTCTAGTACTTGTGTCTACCTTGGATGGGGGGGGGATACTCTGCACATTTACACTGCATAACTACTCCTTGCCTTGCTTCGACACATCCAGAGTCACTAAATGGGGGAGTGGGGTGCAACAAGTATGTCACAGTTTGAAATGTCCCTGGCTGACTTGTGATGGCCCTGACACATTTGTCATACCTCTCAACCTCAGATCAAAAAATCTGGACAAAGCCATACAAAGAAATGGGACAAAGGCCCAAAAATAAGGACATTTTTTAAAATATTGCTCTTATAAACTTAGAAAGATAATAGAGGTCTTGCATTAGTATGAATTTTCTGAATGGTATGAAATCTGAAACTCAAATGTCTGTCATTATTTTCTAACTTCAGTCTTTAATGATTTGTCACTAATTTGCCAAAAAACACAATTTTATGAAAAATGGACCAAAAATGTGATGTAAAAATATAAAATAGCAACACAATACAGCTGGGAACTTGTCAAAGAAGGGATACTTTAATATTAGTACTGCTAATTTGAGCAGCTGACAAAATAAAAGAATCTACATGCATTTCTGAAATAAAAGTAATCTAACTGATTATTACAGTTATTTCTTAGTTATAAACCCTCCATGTTTTCTTCCAAAATTGCTATTTTGCAGAGGGATCATTAGGGGAAGAGCAACAGTTTGAGCCAAAATCAGGGACAGTTGGAAGGTTTGGGTATGCCTAATTCTATAAAGCAATTTATTTGCATGTACCTCTCAACCTGTTAATGCAATAAATCTGGACAAGGCCAAATATATTGGGGGGACATATAAACAGTACTAAAAATTGCTCTTGTATAAACTGAGACAGTTGATAGAACAGGTCTTACTTTAGCATGCATTTTTCTGAAGGTTATGAAGTCTGAAACTCAGTGTGTCATTATTTAGTGACTTAATTCCTAAATGATTTGCTAGAAAAACAAACAAACCAAAAATAAGAAGCAAAAAATCTATTCATTCTTTGAAAATCTGGACAGTTGGGAGGTATGGTTCAGCTGAGGCTGCCTAAGTTTGCCGCCCTTCCCCCTCACAAAACCATGGTCAAATGGAGCCTCCCCCTGCAGCCATTCCAATGATCCATTACTTGGCTATTTCACTCCATTTACCATAAACACTAATGTGCATACTGATTTACTTCTATGATGATTTGAACTTCATTTGAAAGTTTTATTTTGCATTTTACAGCACAAACACTAAGACATCTGCTAAACAAACTTGGCATTAAAACTTCTCTGCCATTGAAACTCACATTCATTGAAACAACATTGAAACCCACATTCAAAGAAAATACATTTTACCCATGGCAGATAAAGATTACTTCTGGGCTGTTTTCAAATCATAGGCCCCTTGCATATGAAACATACATGTGCTCTCTGATACACCTTCCTATTGCTTTGAACATTTTTCCAGTAAACAATGAAACAAAACACATGCACCAATGACAAAACTGCCCAATACAGAACATTTCCATCATAAAAGTCTACTCAAATTTCTACAGTCCACTATTATCAGTAAATATGCACAATACTACAGTCCACCATTATCAGTAAATATGCACAATCTCTGAAGTAGTAAAAAAGTCATCTAAATAATTCCACGTTAAATAAATCTGTAATGAAGAGGTTGCTGCTAGCAATCACCTTTATATTTCATGGTTTCATCGAAAAATAAAGTGTCTGATGCCCCTGAGGAACAAATTGCCTAAATTACATTAAAAATAAGCTAGTAATATTGCAATAGGAAATGGATGGCAAACTGATAACAGGCTCATAGTTAGTATCTTAACTTTCAGTACGGCAGCATTCACCCCTTATGGGAGTAGAACCAACAACCTTCTGCATCAAAAGCAAATACACAACCTGTTGTGCTATTAGCAATGTGAGCTGACTTTGCGTAATCAGCACTAAACTTCTCTTCCCCTGCAGCCCTCAGCTCCTTGTAAAATCTACTCAATACTCAACTGCATCTCAACTTCGCAGCACAAGAAATCTGGAAAAAGCCAAATTTATTGGGGTGGGTCAAAAGGGCAAAAACCAGGGACACATTAAACATTGCTTGTATAATCTTGGAAAGCTGCTAGAATAAAATGCTGTGTTACCACCATACATTTTACTGCCAAGGTCCCTGTGCAAAAGAGTCAGAACAACATACCACTATGCCAAATCACCTGCTTTGTGAAAGAAAAATGCTGTGTTACCACCATACATTTTACTGCCAAGGTCCCTCTACAAAACAGTCAGAGCAACATACCACTACGCCAAATCAGTTGCTTTGTGAAAGAGAGGAAGACTGAAACTTAAATGGCTATCATTTAATGAATTCAGTTCTCACCATAGCTGCCAACCTCTTAGCACAAAACACCTGGACAAACCCAGTAATGAGGGAATACAGCCCTCAAACATAGTCAGTGAATTCAGTTCTTGCCATAGCTGTCAACCTTAGCACAAAAAACCTGGACAAAGCCAATAACAGGGTAATACAGTCCCAAAAATAAGGACAAATTTCAAATCGTCATCTTATAAACTTAGAAAATTGCTATAATAAAAGGTTGTGTTACTATATATTTATTGCTAGAATAAAAAGTTGTTTTACTATGTATTTTCTGAAGAATATGAAGTCTGAAATTCAAATGCCTGTCAATTTTACTTCTGATGGAACAAAAACAATTTTCAGCAGAGGCCCAGGTAGAAATACTGTAGACACATGTCTTTGTAAAATGGCAGGACACCAGAGCAAATCCACACAAACACAGGGATAAGATGCAGACTCCACACAGAAAGCACCCCAGCCAAGAATCAAACCAGAAAACCTATAGCTGTGAGGCAACAATACTACCACTGCACCATCAAATATGTAAGGAATAAAACATTCAGAAACCTGAAGTTTGAAATGCCTGTCAATTTTATTTAACATTTGTTAATCAGGACAGTCTGACTTGGAACAAAAAAACAATTTTCAGCAGAGGCCCAGGAAGAAATAATGCAGACATGTCTTTGTAACATGGGAGGACACAAAAGCAAACCCACACAAACACAGGAAGAAGATACAGACCCCACAAAGATGGCACCCCAGCCAAGAATCAAACCTGATAACCTGCAGCTGTGAGGCAACAATGCTACCACTGCCCCATCAAATATTAAATATTGCAACATTTACAAACCACAGATATTATGAGGAACAGATCAGATCAAATATGAGGCAAAAATCTGCAATTTTTTTACAAATGGTGGTGGGTAGGGAATTCAGGTCTTTAACACCTGCATACAAGGTACAGGGTTCAAGCCTGAGGTATTCCCTACCATACCACCATGAGTCTAACCACCAGTATATATACACACACACATACACCCTCTTGTAGCAAACCACCATACATCCAAATCCCTGTCCACACACTTACCTGCAGTAGATCTTCCAAATCCCTGTAGCAAACCACCATAAATCCCGAGTAAGCTATGAAACCCGTGCAAATCCCTGCCCATCGCAAGATCTTCCCCCGAAGAGACTGCAGCAAACTCCAATCCACACCAGACCCTGTCCAACGAATTCCAGACTGTTGATGTTGCAGTCCGACCCCAATGTGTTTTCCCAGCGAATTCCAGGACAGTCTATGCAGTTTAAAACTGCATAGACTTCTGGGAGCTCCATTCTTCATGTTTCCCAGTCAGGACTGCTGCTGAGACAAATTGCGCATGCTCCAGACTGTCTCAGCAGCAGTCCGGACTAGTGCGTATGCGCGATTTTATTATTTTTTTTTAATTTTTATTTCTTTATTTTTTCTTTCTTTTACAGTTGAGGGGGCTGCAGTCTGGCAGTCCAATAGCACGGGCAGCCCCTGGTTGCTGGTAGCAAACAACTTTATATTTCAGTGTTTCATCTGCAAATTCAGAGCTTGCTGCTCTTGAAAAATAAATTGCCTATATTACAATAAAAAATTGGTAAGCTGGTAATATTGCAATAGGGAATGGCTGGCAAATCGTCACAGGTTCATAGTTACTAGGCATCTCATCTAAAGAAGAACACACTCAGGACTGCAGCACCCCCTCCACTTAAAGTATAATACAGTATTAGCAATCCATCTACATGCTGTTGGAGTAGTACCCATAGCCTTCTGCATCAAAAAGCAAGTACATTACCTGTTATGCTATGGCCATTTGCTAAGCAAAGCAGTTACACATTGAAAACAGACTTAGAATGAACAGCAGTAACTTTTCTTTCCTTGAAAATGCACTGAAGCTCGCAGTTCCTTGAAAGTGCATTGAAGCTCACAATTCCCTGAAAATGCACCAAAATGCAGTTTGGTGGTTGGTGTAGAGGATTCAGGCTCTTGTTTCCTGTAACCAAGATCCAGGGTTTGCGTCTGAGGAAATTACCTAACCTGCCATTCCTAACTAGAGCATTTCACTCACTCTCTTAATCCAATAGAGGAGTAATGCACTACCTAGCGGTGGCAAGTGTTGTTTTTAAATTCTGCACATGGAACATGGAAGAGGAGTAAGCAAACATGGTGCGTTCATTGACATATGAAGAAAAGAAGAATGCCCTTCCTTAAAGGATCTGACTTTGGTTTACACACGTGAATGCACCTCCTTTTAGGAGGACATCCCCCGGTATCAGTAAGCCTCTGGGTCACACAGAGAAACCATTCAGTAGAAGTTCAGGCCAATAAAGCCAACACCATACTAGCTGTAGATGTGCCATTTTGCAGCATATTCTGACCTCTTTATTACTGGCCTGAATGCACTAATAAAGACGTAAAGTACAAAGTAAAAAGTCACGGGCATTCGGAAGCCATGTAGCTTAAACACTGACATGTCCTTAAGGGATCATTTGCATATATCCCATGTGCCTCTTCTACAGGAGGTTTAAGGTATTATTTAGTGTAAACTCTAATTTGGCTAGGACCTTCTTGTCATCTTTATGCAATATTTAGTTTAATACACCTAGACTGATAGCATATATAAAGAAAACCTAAAGTTTCAACATGGATCCCTGTGACATTCCATCATCATTATCCTGATATTGTATTTCACTCTGTAATTTACTAGTTAGTTAAATACTTGCACAGTTATATACAGGTTAAATTTCATTAAGTACATTTTTATTTTTTATTTTTATGAGTTAACTCTGCTATACCACATCAAATGTATCACCATAAATGTAAGTGCACTACCCCGGTAAACAAATATAAAATAAATTCAGTCTGCCTGTAACTTTTCTTTTTTTTATTTTTTTCACTGAAGCTAAGAATTGCTAACACATTCAATTCCCAGATATGTACCCAAGTCTCACTTTTAACTTATCCGGAGTTTATTAACAATAGCCAGAAACTGGAAAAATTAGATTATGCCTTCATTTACAGAATTTATAAATTATGTTACTACTATGTCATAAAAAAATGTCAATTGTTAAAATGAAAACAAACAAAATAACCACAAAATATAACTCCAGGCTAAAACTGAACTTCTTAATGGCGAAATATTTATCTACATTCTATGGTCAGTTTATACTGTTGGCTATTTAATGCATTTTAGTAATGCGTACAGCAAGAAATGAAATAAACACTTGTATAAATAGTTATTTACTTCATTGCTCCTGTATATAAATATTTAAAAAAATTGCTAATGCAGTTGAAATGATTTTTCTTTTGTGTCCCATGCTTTGTTTACAATTTCAGATCGCTTTAGTTCATTGTGAATTATGTCAACCAGACAAATATGGTTTTGATAGCAAAACTAGCTGTCCCATACTTGTCCTCACACAGAAGGCCGAAATATTTATTGGTGAACAGTAACACAGCTTGCCCCTCTAGTAGAACAGCTGGCTTAGCTTGTCCTTGGCCAGTTTCTGGTGTTAAGCCTGGAGGTCTCTAATGAGCAGCCATGTGCCAGATCATAGTCGATCAAGAGTTTCTCTAAAGTGTTATATTTTATATTCATTTAGGCGAGAGGAAGTTTTCAGGATAGGCAGTCTCAAAAGTGCACTGATGCTATGTGATTGATGAAGGGAGCAGTTTTAATTTGCGGTTGGATGATTGCTATTTAAAGAAAATAGGAAATCAAAAAGATGAGGAAGTTGGTCTTCATGTTGGATAGAGATTGCTATGATGGTTAGCTGGGGAATCTTCTGTTAGCTGTTTTATGTCACATGTAGCATTGATGAGTAGGGAAATTAACTAAAAAGGTAGCGCTGTCACTGGTAGCAGGTATAGCTCTAGTTTTTGATTTACAGAGGTTAATATAGTTATGCTTCACTGCTGTCTGACAGTTCTCTTACCTAAGAGCAGAGCTTCATAATATAGCTTCTCAGTAGTTTTGTTTAGTGATAGTAAAGTAATTTTTAGTGCTCACCTAAACAGGTGAGCTTGGTTGTGCCAGTGAAGGAAACAAGTTTTTTTTTGACCATGTCAAACTATTGGTGCCAGGAGCTAAAATAATTAGGGTAGGTATGCCCGTATAAGTTGGTGCACTTGTTCACCAAACTTTACCTCAGATGTGGAACCAGCTATTGTCAGCATGTGCTGAATTCTTTCCAGGCAGCTGTGTGGTGTAGATCAGCTTTTGTTTTGGTAAGGAGGCAGCTGTCTAGGTTCTCTGTCAATAGAGCATGCTTAAAGGCTGTAGTGATATTGTGCATAAGAGGACACATATAAGAAGTTAGTACTGAATATTAGTAGAGCAGACCAACCAAGGGGAGGCAGGGTATTTGATTGTATCTCATGGGGCAATTGCAGATGCACCTCTTCAATTAATTCATGTAAGCAGACTCCTGCTTAAAGGGTCATGGGGGCTATGTTTCTCACAATTTTGAAGATGCTACTCTGTTTCAAGTCATTCTTATTACCTCAGATGTGTATGTTGAACAGTGGACTTCTTGTCAAGTTGCAAAAGATTTAAGCCACATTACCTGCATATCATCTGCAGATGACCGAATGCAAACATTATATTTCAATGGAAGCAGTTATGTTTTCTGACAGAACATAGCACTTGTCACATTTATAAGTTCACAAGGCATATTTTCCTTATTTCATTTCAGATCATTATTGCCCATATTGTGCAGTTTGGCAAGTACATCTAATAAAATGTTATATCTATCAGATGCTTCCAATTGTCAAGCAGCTACCCGAATTTTCAGTTTCACTCTGTTCCCCCTTTTCACTCTTTCTTAAGCTGGGGATTGGTGAAAAGGCTAGTGTTTTATATTTATAGGTTTTAAAGTATATACTAGGCTAATGACTACTAGGACCCTCATAAGTCTAGCTGTGCATCCCAAATGTGAGCCACAAATTTGATTTATATAAGTCATGAGACATAGGAGCCAGACGAGAGGTGAATTTCTGATTACCCATCCATTGGTCCAAGCTGCATTCACATAGGGATAAGGAAGAACTCTGCTTCACTTGAAGCATTCACCTGTTCCAGAGAATAGGAATTCCCCGAGAAACATATATGTCTCTTCAACATATCCTATTTATGTTGCAAGCAAATTTTAGGTCTTTTAATCTAGTAGTTCTGATGCTGTTTGTTTTCTGGATTTTGCAGATGTGCAAAAGGTTCATCAAAATAAGGTCCGGGGATGCCTTACAAAGATCACTTCTCAGAAGTCTGAATGTTATTGAGTAAAAATATAGGTCTTTGAGGCAATCAGCATACGCTATTGTGTTTATTCCCTGTATCCTTATTATAAAGAACCTTCATGGACATTCCAGTTGCTGCATCTGTCTGGTCAGGTACATACTGAATGGGGCATTATACTCTATAATGGATCTGATGAAGGCTGAGTACAGTGCTATGATGACTTCTCTGGACCTAGATGGCATGCATTTGCTTATAAGTTGAGCAGCATAGAATGATTTTCTTACTACCTTGAACACAGGTTGGTCAAAGTTTAGGTTACTATCTAAATGAGTTGCTAGATCCCTGACTTGTGAATCAACTTTTAAGGATGTTTTATTGATGATGTAGTTACCTGGGTTGGTAGATTCCCAAAAAGTATTGTAATGCATTTCTTGGTATTTAGCTTTAAGCCATGGCTATGGCCCTAAGCATTTCTCTGTATTAGACCTTCCTGAAGGCTGTTCTCATCTTGGGGGATTTAATGACTGCTCATAGTCTGCAATGATCTTCAAATTTGGTCAGCCGAAACTTGGTCAGCCAAAGGTCTTTGACATTGGCTTTGATATCTGAGAAGTAAATGTCAAAGAGTGGGCCCAGCACAGAGCCCTATGGGACTCCATTGGTGACCAGCCTCTTTGTGGAGGTAGTTTTACTGATTCTAACCTCTTGGGTCCTATTAGTGAGCCATCTAGCTATCCAGAGTTATAAAGGGGTTTATACCTAGTTATATAAGCTTGTAGGGTATTAATCAAAAGCTTTAACCATATCTAGGTAGGCAGGATGTACTGTTTTCCCCTTATACATTGCCTTAATGACCTTTTCAAAGAAATCCACCAGATTCAGTAAGAATGACTTTCCTTTGACAAAGTAAAACTGGAATGCATCCACTGTCTGGATGTCACTTATGCCCTTGTTAAACCCAAGATTATGTGCAAACCATGAAACTGGTGCGTAAAAAAGCCAAGTAAGGAAAGAACAAATGACTAGGAAGCCACAAGTCAACTACAGGAGTATTTAATAGGTTAAAACAACACAGTTAAGCATGTTCATCTTTATGACTTCTTCAGAACTATATCTTTTCCTGTATGATATAGTTCTGAAGAAGTTATAAAGACAAAAGTGTTTAACTGTGTTGTTTTAACCTATTAAATACTCTGGCAGATGACTTGTAGCTTCCTGGTCATTAGTTCTTTCCTTACTTATGTCCTTGCTGAAAATTTCCATGATATTTGCAAATTCATGAAAATAATTGACTAGTTAAACTGACAAGTCTGTATTTTCCAGGATTTGTTGAAGGTCCTCCCTTATGAAGGAGGGATAACTGTTTCAGTCCTCCATTCACATGGCACAAAACTTGTTTTAAGACTATGGCAAAGAGATACTGAGTACACCACCACGATTAAAATATTCCAACTTTAATAAACGAATTAAAACACTCACTAAAACTGTCAAAAAAGTTTAAAAGTAGATGGAGCATAAAATGATAAGTGCTTTTGGGAGCATTGCGTTCTTCAGATCATAATTTCTTGTGCTTCATTCCACATCCTTAAAGAAAGATTAACCAATCAGGTTAATTCCTTCATTATTAGATCCTCTACCTCAGACTGTCAATCGCTTGCCTGGAGGTAGGCAAGCCTCCATTTTTAGCCAAAAGAAAGATGTTTCTGCCTTGTTTGTACTTTGTTCTGAGACACCTTTAGTAGTGGGGACTTATCCTTTGCCATGTTTTAAGACTATAGTTAAATAATGACTCCAAGCATCCTGATAAGTCATATTTTAGGCTATTCTGGAAGCATCCTGGGATGTTACTGGGGCCCTTTGAGGCTATGTTCTTGGCTTTAGTGAGTGTAGCCAGTACATGTTCCCTAGTTATAGTTGGAGGGGTTATATTTGAGGGTATTTTTGAGGGGATGGTTTAGGGTGAAGGATAGGTAAAGCTGGAATTGAATTTGTCCACTAACAGGTTCACTATATTGCCAGTTCAGTGAATGTGGCACCATAAACCATCAGTTCAGCACATTGATGTATGCTGCTTTCCTGAGGTTTCTGACATAGTTATAGAAGGCCCTATGGTTATCTTTCACCTGGGGGCTATTTTAACCTCAAAGTTGACTTTGCTTGACCTAATTAGCCCTCTTAGTTACTTATGTAGTTTGATGAAAGAGTTTCTGTCTTTATGGGAATTACCCTTCGTGATTTTTGCAAGAATGTTTTTTCTTTTGTTTTATACCCTGTTTAATTTGGGATGTCACCAGGGTGGTTTGTTTCTAGGGCTAGTTCTGAGCTTACTTCTGGTAGGTGTAGCAGCTGGTGGGGTTGCAACATTCTCCCATATTTGTAAGCATGAGGTCTAGTGGAGTCTCTAGTGGACATATTCACTATTTGGTCAAGACTGTTTGTATGTATGAAGTCCAGGAATCTCTGTGCCTGTAGATTTAAAGCTGTGTAGCATTCCTAGTCTATATGGTGCAATTAAAGTCTCCCATGAGTAGGGTGTTAAGTAGGATGCTAAGTGTTGCCAGTAGGTCAAAATATGCAGTGTGAGTTTATTGAGCATGGAGGTGATATATAGCTTGCTAGTACATGGTACAGGATTTTGTCTGTTGTGATCTGCACATGGAGGAACTCCAGCATGTGATCCTATTTGACCACCCCAGAGGTATGCTTGTTATTGATGTATGTTTAGATGCTTCTTCCTTTAGCCCTTTTCTGTGAAGCTACTGGTCTAAAAGTGTAGAAGGCACTGAAACCTTGCTCTGCCGGGCTACTCAGTTGCACAGATGTCTATATTCTCAAGAGTGAGGAGAGCTTGGAGGGAATGTAGTTCTTTGTTTAGGATCCTGGCATTGAACAGTAATACCTCGAGGTTCACTTGAGTTAACTTTGCTATGGCAGTAGGTTTTTCATTTTAGCATTGCCTGAAAAAGGCAATATGGGGTGGATAAAATGTTAGACCATATTTGAAAGCCTAGAGGGGAAAGGTGCAGTCCATCCTTGGCAAAGCAATATGGTCTGTTAACCATGTCCTCCCAAGCTGACAAATATTAGATCACCTTAGAATGACACTAGAAAGACAGCCAATTTTTGAAATTAATAATTTTTTGCTCATATTGTGGCATCATCCTGAGTGATGGTAATATGCTGCCCAATACTAGGCTCATACCAGCCTGAGGTACATAGTCTGAAAGCTCTGTAATGTCTCTCTTCACATAGTACAGGGATGCACATATCAGGTCATTTACACCCACACGGACTATGATGGAATCGTACTGGTACCTGTGGTGTAATGAATTGATTGCATGATTTGGCATATTCTGGCTCCAGATAAGCAAATAACAGCTATCTTCTCCTTGTTCAGCCTGGTTAGAGGGGCATCAGTAGATCTTACAATGGAGTCCCCTCTGTCAAAAGTCCTCAGTAGTGTGTTTGCTTGCATTAGGGACTTAGTGTTTGGGGCTGCACTGAGAGTGGCAGTATGTGTGGTGTTAGGTGGTGCTTTTAAGTGCCTCAGCGTATGTTGGCATATGTGTTGTGTACTGTGTGAGGTGGGTGTTGTGTGTGTGGTTTTGACAGCCTGATGTGCACTTGTATGAGAGAGTTTACCCTCCTGTGTCATTGTGTAAGTACACCTCTTGCATACTGTGTCTGCTTCTTTAAGGATTAAGTGGTTGTCAGTAAACATGAGGCAATTGCTACTGTGTCACAAGATTCCCATATCCATCAAGCTAACAATAGAGAAGTTAGGAAATTGCATATCCATACTTTGATTTGTGAGTTACAAGGGGGTGGTATATTGAGGTTAGATGGCTATTAAGGGTGCTTTATTAGGGCAGATTATGCTAAACAGTACTAAAATGTATTAACTTTAATGTTTGCACAGTAGTGAATTCAACTAAATCTGGGGGTTTTCCACTTGACTCCTGACTAGCTGCACTAAGCTTGTCAGCGCACAAGGCATTTGAGCTATATTGCTGATTTCCAGGGTGCAGTTGGTGTTTGCTACTGTACAGGGCATTGCTAATCCATGCAAATGTGCAAAATTAATAGTAGCACAGAAAAAAACAGAAAACTAACTAATGAGCTCTCTGACCAATAAAATGAATACACTATCAGTCCTTTTGTGTATTTCCCACCTCACATAGAACAGGCAAACACCTTCTGCCACAAGATGAATACATACAGTACTCCTAATGTAAAAATACAGTAGAGAAGACTCACAAGTGCAATGCTACCAGAAACCACTTAAATAACTAGCTGGAAATCCCTTGCTGAAGGCAATTTCAAGACAATCTTACAGCAGTAACAGTGAGAATAACAGCAATGTTTTCTTACAAATGTGACCAAAACCAGACACTCCCCCTTGTACCTTCCACAACTCCACCCATTTCATCTCATCTCCTCACCCACTTTCTGCAATTCCCTGACATAATTGACATGTCAGGTGAGGAGGAATGCTCCCCTTTTCCATTTATGATGCGCATTTATTTTGCCGATTTGCTATGCTTTTCTGTAAGAAAGCATAGTAAATCTGCTGATTTAACAAACTCTGATAGTTGGTTTCTTTTTTTGAAACAGAATACTGGAGTTTGTACAGTATTTTCTGGACTACAGGACAATTGGTTTGATTTCCAGATAGTCCGAAAAAAAAACATAGGTGGCAACACTAGCGATCACTGAAACTAATTTGTGTGATTTTGAAATCAGTGGTACTTAACTTTGCCTGGATGGCACTGTATTGAAGTAAAATATTTCTGGAATGCAGGGTAGGACTCTTAGCTTTGCTGAGCTCCTGGAAAATGATCAATAGACAATATGTAGTAAAGCAGGTTTAGTCAAGAGCAATACTTGTTTGCTGAGTACGCACACACTATCATGGATCTGTGAAAAAGAATGGGTGGTAAGAGTACATAAATAGCTTATACAACAAGCAATAGCAATAGGAGAGGGAGGGACTTTGGAAATAAGATTATCATAAAGGGTGGAGGCCAAAGGCACAGCCTTATTATAAAACAACAGCAAAAGGGTGGGAGTGTTGAAAAGTACAAGCAGACTAGCTAGAGTGGCCCACACTTAAATAAAGGCAATATTGCAGCTCTTTCAGAAACTTTAGCTTAATGTGTTAATGGAGGATGGGGCAGACTCACAGTGCAATTTTAACAGGTAAACGATAAGCAGAATATAAAAGCGCTGAAGCTCAAACTGTATCAGAGACAATTCTCTCACTATTGACCTTCTACTACCATTTAAGGCACCAGATTACGCAGAAATTTACAAGTACCAGTTAATGAAAAAATGCAATAACAAATTATTAAGGCTCAGAATCTGGCAGGGGTACACAGTTCTGTCACAACTGTGAATTAACATACAAGACTGCGGGACAGCAAGGTTTAAAATACAAATGGATAGCTTTTACAAGTAATTCTACTTGTGAAAATAAAAGTGCAGAATAATGCAGAAATACAATCTTTCCACAACTGTTAATTAAAATACAAGACTAAGGTCACAGAACAAACGTAAAAATACAAATAGATGGAACAAAGCAGAAAAGTACAAAGTAGTATTACCACACAGGTCACTAACTGCAACTCAAATATTAAAGCATAATTGAAATAATTAAAATAATTTAATACTTTTTTTTTGAAAAGCTAGTTAATCAGTTCCTTATCTCTCCTAGTCTTGGATAAAAGACACTGGGTGGGGATAGCTCTGTGCTTGAAGTAGGAGGTTAGCTACAGAGCAATCCAGTCAAATAAATACAATATTGGAGCTTTTTCAAAAATTTTAGCTTGATGAGTTTAATAGCTAATGATAGCAGCCAGATTATAGTCTTCAGTTTCAGAACACGTCTGCACGTATTTCTAAGTCTCTCAGCCTTCAAGCCAAGATTACTGCAGTTTAAAGTGTGCCTCATTTGTTCCTGATTATCTCTGAACTGATCCCTATCCATTGAGATAAGAGGTTGACATGTATGATAGCTTTTCAAAGTATAGGCTGCTGTTTAGAATTATGTTGAAGTCACATTATCACTTGGTAGGTTTCACGTTTTGTATTGCTGGTTGTGAGGGTCTTTTTCATATATGCAGTTGGCTTCCATTTGAGGAAAAGGAGATCAGTAGTTCAGTGGGGGTGGGTGGGGCACCTATTAATGTTGGTGAGTTGTCAGCTGACTAACATTTTTTTCTCCTCTCTATGAAACAACTACCTTGCAGGCATTCAAGTCTTGGGAGGGGAATAGCCTCTGACCTGGAGGTGTTTTAAGAGCACTTGCAGCAGACAAGTGGGGGAGGACATTGTTTCCTATAGTGATTTTAAGGAAGGGGAGGTAGTGGCTATGAAATCCAGGTGACAGTCGTGAAGAGATCCAGTGGGGCAGACTAGTGAATTACCAGATTCTAGAGGCATCAGTGGTTATTCAACCTCAACCATCAGCTTTCATTGAAGGTAATGATAGTATGGGAAGCAATGGGGGGTTGCTTTTTCTGATCGGACAGTTGAGAAATATTTGGAAGAATTTTTAGGTACTTGGCTGGAGGAATGTAGGTCTAGATTGTTTGACATGGTGGTTGAAAAGTATTACCACACAGGCAGGTCGCTGCAAAGAATTTGGTAATGTTCAGCCAAGTGGTGCTGTGGAGGTCTGGGAAGGGAATGTGGTGGCATTGGTCACAATTGAAGGACTGGTTTCACAGCTGCTGGCACTGGATCAACAGCAGTCTCAGTTTGGGGTTGTTTTTAGCTACCATGGGTAAATAACTTAGATGAGGATGGCTAGGTAGCACTGGGCTTTATAGTTCCAGGATCACATATTACTGCACACATTCCCTGCTCTGTCAAATATAGAATATACTGGGGGGAGTATACAAATCTGTTTGACCTCATGGATGTGGATGGCATTCAGCCCCTGTTTGAGGTGCACAGTTCCAAGTCTCAAGATTTGGTGATAGCACCGACTGCTCTTGGTAATAGGACAGATACCAGATTTGTTGTCAATAGCTGGGATAACTGGACACTAAGATTTATGTTGTATACAGTGCTGATGGTGGAGAGGGATCCTCAGCAAGCTTTGTCTCTGTCATATTTTATAACCCTATATATAGTACACCATGTTTATGGTGGTTTGGCATGGAAGTGGTATGGCCAGCATTTTTGCATGTTGAAAATCAGAAATATGGCCCTATGCTGGGAGGAATGCTATCTGGATACGTAAGTTACTGTAATGATAGAGACTCCCATGTTTGGCAGTACTGGGGGCTTACAAGAACATCCTGTAAATGGTAAGGCTTGTTGGGTCTTTAACAGCAGCACTCGCTCAAGGCTTGCTACTTCTTACATATGTGCTCTCATTGTGAGGAAGGTCACATGGTGGCCACGTGCTGGTCAAAGGGAGGTCAGCCTGGCAATTACTTTGTCTAGGGCAGTGCTGACTGTGCATTTTCAGACAGGCAGGAGCAAACAAGTTGGGGCAGAGTTTCCTTTTGTGGACCTTAAGGACCCACCTTTTTTTTAGGTTATCCACAACAATAGAAACACACATTCCTCCATCACGGTCAAAGCATTGGGTAAGGAATTGCAAAGTTTTCCCGACAGACAGACAGGCAGGCAGCCTATTACAATACTTCAGTTTTGGATTTTCCGTTAAGTCCAAAGCAGCAATTGGTAACATTTGTAGCAATATATGTTCCATTATGGGCAAAGGGGTAGTTAGAATACTTATTGATGCAAAGAGAGACACAGGCAGGATGGTGAGCTCCTTTAATGATCCTCCTCAGAAGCAGTTTAGAACTTCCTCATTAGGACTCATCTCCAGAAAGAAAGAGCATGCATTTTGGCTAATACACCATTTGCCCTTCCTGCAGGAATCCTCTGCTGATAATTTCTAGATTATTAATCTGTGAGGATATTTAGAAGTGTAGACATACCTTCCCATGAAGATTTTAGCCCTTATATTTTAAGTATGAATAATCCAGAGACAAGTACAACATTTACATCTCGCCTCTATCTGTAAGGAACAAGGATGCTAAACTAGGGGTTTATTTGCAGTTAACCACAAATAATGGTCAGCATTCCTGTTGGCATAAAACAATGTAGTATGTTTAATTCATGTACTTACACCATGTATTTCAAAGAAGAAGCAGACTGGTTTCAGCCACAGCCTTCATCAGTGCAAAAACAATTAATTAGCAGTCATGTTAGCTATAAATAAAATGGAGACAGGAAGAACTGTCCCCAAAAAAGTTTAACAATCCAACCCCTTTCCCATTCTGTTCAATATTATATAAACTGGGTTGGCAAGATATATTACATTGTTTTATGCTGACAGGAGTGCTGACCGTTATTTGTGGTTGGATGATTGGTTTGGCTGTGCACTCTACTGTACTTGTGTGAATTGTTTGGATTTTGGGTTTATTTGCAGTTACCCATCAATTCTACCAGATTTCATTTGAACAGAAGTACTTTGCTTTCTGTGAAGAGGAAAGAGATTCCAAAGAAGTGGTATCCTCTTATGATACACATCTATCCCTCCAACGTGTTCTATTTGTGTTGCAAGATTTTTAAATGTCTTGATTAAATGTTTAAGCCCCTGTTGGGCTTGCAAATGTGCAGTAGGTCTGATGGGATAGAATCTGTTGAGGTTCTGTATGTGAGACATGTCTCAGTAGCCCTTATTATACACAGAAAAAAGGGACAAAGCGTTGAGATGACCACATAGTTTTTTATGATTTAGGCCCTTGATATACTTAGTAATAAAGCATTGTGAGCATTCATATTGTGTCAGATGTTTTTACAGGTATGTATCTAAGGAAACGTTATGCACTATGAGTGGCCTGATGACTGCAAAATACAGTAGAATGATCACATCCCTGCACTTGTATGCCATGCTCCAATACAAAAGGACATTCTTACAGGGTCTATATTAAATCAGCGAATGCTTAAAAAAGTGAAAGTTGATTTATCGACCCCATGTAAGCAAAAGCCTACAATCCTGAACACCCGGAACAGTGATTTTTTTCCCAGGGAAAAAAATCACTGTTCCACAAAATAAATAAATAAATAAATAAATAAATGAAAACTTAAAAACATTACATAAAGTGGGGGGCTTCACCCCCCCCATGCCCCCCTACTTAAATATACCAACTCAGAGATTGCACTACAGTGACGGAAATGGCAAAGTAATGGAGGTGGCTAAGCAATTTGCTGTTTTGTGCTTTCAATTTTGATCAAGATGCGTTTGAAGGATTGCGTCTTCGATTATATAATAGGAATCCTTTCTTACAATAATGAATATGTGGCAATTGAAGGAGAGTTTGTTGTCTGCATAGATTTCTAGGTCGGTAATTGCTGGATCAATTAAGGTGTGCTGTCAGTGTGACAGTTACCAGGGACTTCTTGCTTGCTGAAAAATATTAAATTTCTTGGCATTTAGTTTTAGTCTGTGGTTTTAACACCAGCTTTCGGTTTGGGAAAGGCCTTCTTGGAGGATCCTAGTGTCCTCTCTGTAGTTTGTGATAGCACAAAGTTTGCAGTCATCTGCAAACTTGGCCAGTCATAAACCCTTAACAATGGTTTTGGCCTTCAAGAAGTAAATATCAAAGAGGAGTGGCCTAAGAGCTGACCCCTGGGGTACACTACTAGTGGCATGTCTTTTGGAGGAAGTAAAGTAGCTCATCCTAATTTTCTGTGTTCTATTTGTAATCCTGTTTGCTATGCAATGAATTACATAGGGATTAACATTTAGCTGGCATAGTTTATCTAGGATATGACCAGATTGTGGGATGGTGTAGAAATCCTTTGTGAGGTCTAGATATGTGGGGTATGCTGATTTCCACTCAGGTTAAGAAGGCATAATCGGCCTAGACAAATCCAAACTGGCTTGAGTTGAAAGTTTATAGTTTGCCTATGTCCTTATTTTATTAATTCCATAATGATCCTTTCCATAGCCTTACAGATAAGGCTGCTCAGACTTATGAGTCTCTAATTTCCTGGGTCAGTTGATGACCCAGCTTTATGTAGGGGTGACTGTCCACCATTCATCCAGCACAAAGGCTGTTTGAAGGCTAACATTGAATAGTATCTGCATGGAGGTCCTGTTTCAGGCTGGCCAGTAAGTAGCCCAGTATGTTATTTGGCCTCATAGAAGCAGGGTGACTTGAGAGGTTTTCTTGGGAGATTTGAGGAGGGTTGTAGATGTGAGTAGGGGATCTGAGAATGTAGGACAGGAGAGGGTGGTAAAGTTAGAGCTAAATTTATCTGCTAGTATATTGACAATGTTCTCTGGGTCCAAGTATGTGGCATCATTTACCGTTAGCTCTGTGCAGTACTGTGCAAGGTTTCTAAAGGTTTTGTGATGTCTTTTGGTTGAGTGGCAGTTTTGATATCATACCTTGGTTTCGTTGATTTCAGCAGAGTTCAGAGTTCCCTGTTAAGTTTTGCTGCAGCTTGATTTGCTTTTTGTGTAGTGCATTTATTTTTATTTACATAAAAAAATTAAAACTCATTGTAACAGCTCATTTATATTTGGGTTCAAACCATAGATGTTTAAGTTTGACTTTGGTGTTGTATTGACTTTGGAGGGGACCAGATACATCTATGCAGCTTAGCACATGTGCACAGGATTTGTTGGTTAAATATTCTGCTTTAAGCAGTGGGGTCATCAAGTTGGAAGGAGATGTTGAATTTAGCCAGGTCATGACTTAGTTTGAATAGATTAGCCTTGTCATAATCTCCGAATACTGAGGTATTGGATGATGTTTATGGCTTTAGTCATAAGGTAACTGTGACAGATTTGTGGCCCAATTTTATCAGGGAAGGCATTAAAATTGGTAGGGAACAGAGCTGTTCCATATTAGTGAAAACTAAATGCAGGATTTTATCACCACAGTTAGTGTGCGGACTATCTGGTCCAGAGAGTATGTATTGATTATTGATGAAGTCCAGACATCTCTAGGCATACATGTTAGAGGATGTGTAGTTAGTGGAGGGGGAGTTGAAGTCCACTAGAACAACATTTAGGGACTCATTCCAGTTAGGTAGAAGTTATGGACTGACAGATAGAGGATAGAGGAGAGAAGCAAATCAAGCTGCAGCTAAACTTAACAGGTATTCCAAACCCTGTTCAAACCAACAAAGCCAAAGTATGAGATAAAAACTGCCACTCAGGCCATGATGTGATAAGGGCACTTGTTAATGGTATGTTGGATATGGAGGAGTTATCCTGTCTAACTTTTTTTTTTCAAGTATGTAGACAGCATCTTCTTTAGTGCCTTCATCTAGTGCACTTGTACTGAACATATGGTAGGCCTTGAAATCCCTTACAAATGGGGTGCTCCTCAATGGTCTTGAACTAGGTCTCTGTGATGATACATATATCAAGTTTCCTGAGGTATGGAGTGCCTGTAGGGACTGGGTTTTTTGTTAAGGCTCCTGGCATTGTTATCCAGATTCTGTTTTGTTGTGCTGGAGGCTTTTGAGGACTGACAATGTCTAAAAAAGCACTATGGGGGTGGATAAGTTTGTAACCAATATTCAAAAGCCCTGGTGGACAGGTGCAGGCCATCCCTGGCAAAGCATTTAGGGCGGCCTACCCAAAACTTCCATACTGATATGTACTAAACCCTCTTTAAATCAAACCAGAAACTAAGCCAGTCATTGAAGTCAATAATCTTTTGTTCATATTGCAGCATCACTCTTGGTCATGGTAAAATGCTGCTCAAGTCTGGGTTCATACTTGCCTTGAGCACATTCCAAATGCTCCATCTGGTCTTTCATCCTATAGTCCAGGGAGGTACAGCAAGTCATTTACACCTATGTGTAGTATGACAGCATCATACATGTACTTATGGTGCATACACATGAGTGTATGCATGATGTGCCAAATCATGGTACCTGATAGGCAACTGACAACAGCTTGCTCCTTGCATAGCCTGATGAATGGTGCATCAGTGTGTTTCACGAATGAGTTACCTATGACTAGGATGGTGGACTGTGTGGAAGGTTGTCTTATGGGCTTTTGAATTGAGACATTATCTCTCTCGGATGTATGTTTTAAGGTGGATGTTGCCAGAGTTGTGTTTTGTGAAGTTGCTGAGGGTATTTGTTTCTTAGGTTACATTTAGGAGGCCTTTGTGATTTGGGCAGGTTAGTTTTAAGAGCCTCAGCATATGTAGGATTGTGTGTTTGATCTGTTCTGTGTGTGATATGTTTAGTGTGGTATAGTGTGGTACTGACAACCTGCTTGTTATTTTGTAGTGTCGTTAAGAGAGAATCATGCCTTCAATAGCATGAAATTACTGCATCTCTCATGCACCATGTCAATATGTTTAAGTAGCAGGTGGTTTTCAGTAAAGATGAGACAATTGCCACATTGTCTCAGGATGTGAAACAATTGCTACATTATCTCAGGATGTGGGACAATTACTACATTGTCTCTGGATGTGAGACAATTGCTACATTGCCTCAGGATGTCTATTTTAGCCAAGTTGCTTACAGAGGCAGTTGGAAAGTGTAAATCCATGATTCCAGGTGCTTACTAATGTGGCCTGAAGGGGCAGTAGCACCTGTGAGGTTTGGAGTTGAGTATTGGAGGTGCTGTCTGGCAGTGGAGATAGTGCTGGTCTCAACACAGATGGATGCAGCTAGGATTTAATGATTCTTAGCTCCTTCTCTCATCAGAAGCAAAATAATTACACTAATGCCAAACTGCTTCCTGACAAGTACTATTAACCCAGATGTTGCTGTGTTCAGTAGACAGTTGCTATAGTCATCTCTTGGTAGACTGCCTGGATAGAACCTACAGCAACAAGATGAAACAGACAGCCAGGCTGCACAAAAGCAGTTAAAGGGTTCTATTATCATTAAGATAGCTCCTGTGAAGCAATTTTCAGGCTTTCCAGTGATGGACAATCTCTAGGAGGGCTAGGAAATATATCCCTCTGCTCCTTATTAAACCTGAAGAGAAACAGCAGAAGTAATCCAAGCTGATTCCTGAGAAGCAGTTCCTAGAGTGCAAATCCCTGGAGAGCCTAAGTTGCAGATGTTACTGATTCTAAAAGTAAGATGAAAAAGTGCTTGATACTCTGAATATTGCAATATGCACTAAGTGAGTGGGATGATATGAAACAGAGCTAACTCAGTCTTTAAAAGTCTAGCACAAGGGCCTTCCCAGTTTGATATTTCAAGGCCCAGTACAATGAGCAGATAAGGTGAGACCGCGAAGAGGGTCTAAAGTCAACTTTACACTATGGGGTGGGCAGATTGAAAGCCACCAAGTTTAAAAGCATGACAGGGACAGGATTGATTGGGTGAGAAAACTCTCACAGCACTAGCAGTTAAATAAGAATGTATCTAAATAAGGAATCATATTTCTCAGCTACTCCCACTAATTAGTTAGATTGAATTTATTTTCAATCAGTGAAATGAAAATGAAATGTTTTCTAACTGACCCTAGACAAAAACTTTTAAGGTAAAAAAAAAGAATTGAAAACAAAACAAACTGTAATATAACAAGAACAAAAATAAAAAGTAATGCAAACATCCAGACCTTAAATAAATAAGTAAATAAATAAATTTGAAATTCAGTACAGTCATACATCAACAGTATCATCATAGCACTTGCAACTGCAGTTAAAAATGCCTCTGTAAATTATCTTAGAAGCCGGGAAGAGACCAGAGTTGTCTACATATATCTGGATGAAGCAGTGATTATTGTTAAGAAATTCTCAAACCCTTGGCTGGCAAGTTTGTACATAAAGTCTGCATTTCACCTGATACTCATTTGTGAAAAGGATTGGCCACTTTTTTGTATGTATTCTAAAGGAAAATTCTATTTTGACATGGCTATGCCAGTGAGGTGTGCGGTAGCTTGTACTACCTTTGAGAGGCTTATTTTCACCCACAGTTGTTGGCAATCGAAAGCCCTCACCAGTTGTCCATCCATTACCTGAATGATTTCCTGATTGTGGGTGATGGACAGAAAGTTTCCAGTAAAGGAGGACTGTTTGTTGGAATTATGCTAGCAGCTGGGGGTACCACTGTTGGAGAATAAGATGAAGGTTGATATTTTGGTGTCAGTTTTATGGTTGCCTCAGGAAAAGCTCTAGTGATTAAGGGAGTTCATTAGGACTCTCCTGGCTGCTCAGAAGGTTATGATATAAGACATTATGGAACTCTTGAGAAGTCTCAACTTTGCTTGTCAAGCAGTGCCTCTGGGTAGGACATTTATTCAATCCTTGATGATCTTGATGAAAGTGGGATGTAAAAAACACCACCAGATGAGCGTCACTAGGAAAGTTAAGACAGCACTTCAGCTGGTTTTCCTCTTGGATTACTATGGGTTTCATTTTGGCAAATAGGCTAGGAGATTTACAAGACTTTGCACATTTTTACTGATGCGCCATGAGCCATGAATCAGGGTTACATGGAAACCCAATGGGTTTCTGATCCATGATCCGTCCTGTGGTCAGATGACAGAAAATGAGGCATCACCTTTTTTAGAAATAATGCCAGTCTGGGTAGCCACTGTTTAGGAGGAGCGATTCAGAAACCAAATTTTTCACTCAGATAATCAGACAGTGGTCAAGGTATACTGGTGATGAAGTCTACCAGTTCTCTGTGTGGACAGTCTGTTTTGAGGCTTTTAATGTTGCACCATCTCAGTTCTCCTTTCATTTAAAAAATACTATTTCACTCTACTTTGCAGGGTGAGATGATGGTCCTTGTTTGTCTCTTGTTATGGGTTGCATGTTATCTAGAAATATCTTGTGTGCATTCATATGATGGAATTAAGCTGGTTAGCAACAATTATTAGATGGTTTGACTACACTAAGCAATGGACTATTAGTAGAGTTTTAAAGAGATGGGAAGGATAAGGGTCAAGCTCAGGATGGGAAGCAATCTTTCAGTAAGGCTGATTTACAATCAGTTGTTTCAGGGGTTTGCACTGCAGCTAAATATGATCATGTTTATGTTATATGTGCCTCTGTTTTTTTTTTTTTGATCAGTGACAGTGACTTTACGGTCAGCAAACTCTTGCAGTCTTTACACTGGGGAGACGTTGCCTTGACACAAGAAGTGGTGAAGATTTGTATTGTGAGATTTAAAACTGATCAATGCAGGACTGATCAGCAGGTTACTTTGGACTGAGCAGAGAGTTCAGCTACTTGTCCAGTTCACTCTGCATGGACCTTGCACCAGCTTCAGGGGACTGAAACTTTGCATTAGTTTGGGTTTAAGCTTCCTTCAGATCATTTGTTCTCTCTCAAGGATGCAGGTATAATTCACAACAGAGCATTAAGTGCCTAAGGTCTACTGACCTCTGGGATAGTGCTCATTCATTTAGGATTGGCAGTGCCGTTGGTTCAGACCAGGGCTTCACTCAGTTGAGGTCTTGAAGTATATAGACAAGTGGTGTTCTATAGCTTTTCTGTCCTACATCAGATAATAGCTAAAAATGGTGTTTAACTTACTTTGTATTTTGTTTAATATCCCAGATCTCTGTTGATAATGAGGCATTCCTTTCTTTTGTGAGCAGTAAACAGAGGGGTGGTCCACCTGAATGGTAAAACCTGGGGCTCGATCCTTCAGCATGTCTTTTTTATTCTGAACAGCCTTTACTGGAATGCATCCTGGGAAGCAATGACTATTGCCCTTGCTGAGGAAGCCCCCCCATGCTGTCATGCACTGAAGAGGGAATGATACTGGTTTTGTGCTGAAGCATATTTTACTTTCCAGAATGATCACAGACTTGTTAACATTTTGTCATCATCACCCTGGTATCAAGGTTTTTTAATAATCTGTCATACCCCGGATAAGCTGAGCTGGTGCTGTGAATCCAGCAGCTCTCACTCTCACCAGGAGGAGCATCAACCACAAAACTGGCAGAGCAGCACCGCAACTGAAGTTCCAGGTCATTGAACATCCATTTTGGAGATCCTGGATTGTATTCTGAAGGTGGAGTTCATAAGTCTGAGAAGGGGTTTGATTTATTTAATATACAATTGCCATGTTTTCTTCAGGATCATTTATGACAAGTCATGTTGTTGTTCTTTGCATTCCCAAAAGATAAATAAATGAATTAAGAAAAATAAATAAACAGAAGAGAAAATTAAGAAGGATACTTATTTATATATATATATATATATATATATATATATATATATATATATATATATATAGGTTTACCATTATATTGTCGATCACACTTTGTCGACCGGCCACTTAATCGACTCATTTACGCGAACCAAAACTGCGAAAAATTTAAAATATTGAAAAACATTCGAAATTCGACATTTCCGGCCGCGCCACACCTCCACACCATTGCTATCATGGGTCAAAAAGGGGCGGGGTTTTGTCATTCGCTTATTCGGAATTCGACGTTGGAGACATTCGCATTTCGGTATTCATGGAAGTCGTTTCACCCATATCGGGATCGATGATATAAAGGTAAACCATATATATATATATATATATATATATATATATATATATATATATATATATATATCACAATTTTTTTACTTTTCTGGTGATATTGAATTATAATTCATTGTCATGTAGAATTATTTCAAGAAGCTCTTCATATATCCCTCTGCAACGGTATGTTTATTTATGGCCAGGAAAGGGGAAACAGCATGTGGTAGTGGGCTGGTGGTTGATATTGGTGCAGCCTCCCTAAATTTGTATCCCCCTTTCCTTTTCTGGGCCACTTGAACAGGGTTTGACAGGCTGAGCAATGGGTGCCTACTTAGACTTAAGCCTCCTACCAGACTTCCGAGTGTCTCTCTTGCCCAAACATCTCCTATCTACACTACTATATGCCCCCTCCCTCATATTATTTTAAAACTAACCACCACCACCAGAAACCACAGCCTATCATCCTAGCATCAGAGGGTTTGGTTTGGGTTCCCCATACGAACTCCACCATTGTCATAATCTCAAAATCCTTAACTGGCTAGAATCACCTAATTCTCCATTACCTACCCCTCTCTAACCTAATCACCCCACCCCATACAAAAATCTAACATCATCCAGCTCTCAAAACAAACTTCTGGTAACTACTCTCAAATCAACAAAGCAGGTGACTCCTTATTTGCTGCTACTTATTAGAGGATCTCACTGGAAAAAACAAACAAAAGAACTAACCACTTAAGCTCACCCACCTTTTCAAAAAACAAACAAAAAAACATTTGCAATCTCACTGTTTTTCTGTATCCTAACCCAGTTCAATCTTCACAAAAATATCTATCCTAATAATAGTACTCATCACACTATATCTCCTGCTAACCCAGCTCTTCTATATTTAAAGTTTACAAACCTTGTCCTTAGTAGTATTTATTAGTGGAGCTTTTCTCCTCGGCTGCTGACTGAAAACATGTATCCAGCCAGACTAGCCCGGTCAACAAATGTAAAATAAAATAAATAAATAAATGTATATTGATGTCCAGGAATGGTTATCAAGGTACCTGAGGGGATACTGGGTGATGCCACTTGGCTTGGTAGGACAAGCAAGGCTTCAATGAGCTGAGCAGCCCGCTGTGATGCATAATCCATTTTAATGTGTTTGGATATATAAGAGACCTTTAACTGGTGAACCCACAGCCTCCTGCATCAAGAGTGAGTGTGCTACCAGTGGCACCACTGACACTATTTATGCATAGTTTAAAAATGTTTTGTTTATCATATCTTCTGTTTATTTTAAAATGGTATTTTGCCATTCTGTTTTATCATTTTGTCATAGAGTCAGTATGTGACCTCAATCCCTGATTATTGTTATTTATGCTAAACTGGGAATTAAGTTTTGTATACTTTGTAAAGCTAGGCAAGTAAATGTGCATATATTCATCTCTTAAGCATTTTTATTGCATTTTATGTTTAGGTTTGTTTTATTACTTTGTTATAAATGAATACAGCTAATGAGGTGGTAAAACTGATAGCTGATATATCACTGAAAATTAGATCAAACAATGTTTTTATTGTGGAGGGTCTCTGCATCCTCCTTTTGAAGTTAGCTGGTTTTACTTTATTCATTCTTCATTTCAGCCATTATTTTAAGTGTTTCGGAAAAAGCTGGTAATGTGACCCCACATGAGTATACACAAAATCTAACTAGTTCCAAATTTTGACAGAGATATCGGCATACCACCAACATTTGAAGTTCTGCTTCTTCTATATCCCATATCCTTGTATATTCCTGTCACAGATATAAGTGAGTAAGATTTATTGCAAATTGCATATAATCATAAAATGCAAAGTACAATATACAATATATGGGCCAAAGGTTAAGTTAACTTATAATACAGACTTGTTTACATTAAACTAAATTGTTTTTGTAAAATCACTATCTTAAACTAAATTGTTTTTGTAAAATCACTATCAGGCTCTTTCAGAAAAAAACCCCATAAAACATTAAACATCAAATCCTCATGTTGATACAAAGATTTAAGGCTTAATCAGAATTTAGTTTTAAAGTGGAACAAGTGCTGTGCTGTGAATAAATGTCTCCATATGGAATAGATCAACAAAAAGTTAACATTAAGAAGAGATGTACTAAGCAAAGAAAAGCTTTATACTAGAAGAATAAATAAGCTGGTTAATGGCACGATATGAATCTCTAAAAATGAAGGAAACTTACTGAGCAATTTACAGGATTGTGAAAAATTCCAAAGTCTCCAGAAAGATATGTTGGATTGGTTTCATAAAGTCCCCCAGAGTAATTTATGTGATGCTTCAGAATTACAGGTGTTTTGTACATCATGTTGTGTTACAAGCTTAACAACAAGGAAATAGTCTTCATTAAAATAATTTTTAATCTCCAAGTTACAATAGTTAACTCCATCTTTCTCTAGTCATGTATTACTGTTACTGAATAAATATAATCTTCATTATAATTAATGGACATCACTGCTCAGTTTTCTAAACCAACACAATCATGATGACTTTAAGTATACATATTTGTGGATCATGTACACAGGTCTATATATGCTATAACCTAATAGTCATTTACACTGTATATATTTTGAGGTTTATTAGGCTTACTATGGAAATAGATTTGTAAGTTGTACTCTGATATAACTGCATATAACAAATATTAAAGATTTAAGTATGTTGAAATGTAATGTACATTTTCAAGAACTCAAATATTCTATCTTGTTAAAAAATACAGGATAGGGAGAACAGGCTAAGTAAATAGTTCAAACTTTGTGGAGTTAGAGCCCGTTGTGAAATCTCATTGGTTTTTAAATACACATGCTAGAATACAGATAGCAAATATGTTATTTGTTACTAAAATATACTATGCTTAACAGAGTGTTAAGTGTGCTATGTAGATACCATTCTTTGACCACGTTGGGATATTGGAGACAGCTGCTTTAGGTCCAAGGACTATTTCAGTGTTTTAATTTGGCTAGCAATGCATTTGGCTAATTTGGTCTCTGAAAAGAATTTCAGTGTAATAAGTTTTTAAATCAAAACTCAATTTCAATCAGCTTGACAATAAACAGAGTACTATACATTTTAAGATCAGAGATAAAACTAAACAGAATTAACATTTCAGTATTTTAGAAATATTTAAATGTACTAAATAGTGCTAAACACACACCTTGATGCAGCGGCCAGGAACCTAGAACTGAAGTTTTTAAACTTTAAGATTTCAATAGAATGTGTTGTTTGGTAAACATGCATATATTGAAAAAGAAATCAGCTTAAGGTGAAGCTCAATGAATTTCATTTCAGTTGAGTCATGACTGTTTTTCTATTTTGAAAAGACATAGTTAACAGCTCTTTGTTCTCTTAATACTGGCAAGAGATTTAAAGTAGAGCTAGGGGTGAAACTCTCAGGAGGTATCAACCCAGGTGAGTAGGTAAACAGTCTTATATAGCATATGTTGAGATCCTCAATATCTCTCAAATCAACCTTTACTAAACCTATCCAAACCTCAAGAATGTCACTGATGTAACCAACTGGAAACACAAGAGTCCAAAGTTTACACTCACAGCTACTACTGCAGCATAGCTACATAGTCATTATATTTTAGACAATACTGAAAGCAATGAAAACAGTCAAGGTGGGGTAAAGGTTCTACTATGTGCAGTCTGATTCCAAAGCCAGTTAGAGCTGCACTAAAGCCAGGCAGCCTTAACAAACATATATGATTGTCATCTCAAGTGGCTGCAATACTGAGGGGTACCTAACATGCTTCTGTAGGGAACTAGTGATTACATCCTGCTCGTGTGGGATAAGGATCATGACTAATATTGAACCCATAACAAATATTGCACATTATCATAACCCCGTGCATTAGGAATGTTTAAAAAGATATGGTAGGTCTACTTAGCGTTCTTGTTTACAAATGGAAAACTCACATATTTAGCAAAATGATGGTTTCTTCTGAAACATAACCTGAGTTAAGGAATCTGGAATTAAGACTAAGAATCTGGACTTTCACTTTATGTCTAAGGACAGGATGCCTTATAAAGAGACATGATGTGTAAAACTCCCTCAATAAAGCAAGCAGGCTAATGTCAGTCATCCTGGGGGATGTACAGATATTAAACATAAATCTTCCTGTATAAGCCAACAAACTCCTCATGCAAATTACACCTGAAGAAAAGAATGACACATTTTCATATGTAAAATGGGGAGAAAGCAGCCTGGTGAAATGCAAGAACTTCAAACAAATGAATGAAAACTCCTAAGCTCTTTTTTGTACTGACTGTATAAAATAATTTTGTATAGCAATTTTCTATAGCAATCTCACACAAAGATCAGGTAAAAGGCTGAAAGACAAGGGGAAAACTACTGTTGATTATATGGATATTCACTCTTAGACTGCAACTACATCTTTATATATAATATAGGAACCATAATGAAAGTTTCATTTAAATACAGTTACTAAATAGCTAGCTTACCAGGTTTCAGTTCCTTTCATTGCTGTATCCCAAATGGAAGAAGGTGTCAATTCAGTACTTGTATGATAATACCAAAATGACAGTTTCTTTTTCTAATACTTTACTTTTATTGACTGCATTAATCCCACTACACCTGAACCCTACTTTCTAGGTAGACTTGAAATAGACTCTGCACAGATTGGAAAAACTTGACCAGGACACAGGGAAAATTCTCCTATAATCCACTAGGGGGTGCTGTGACACAGCAGCAATGAATCTATATTATGTGATAGAAGAGTCTCTTCTTCAAACACATAACAATCAACACATATACAGCCGTAAAATAAACAAACTTTAAAACACTAATCAAGTGGAGGGCTTTGCCCCCCACACCCCCTCATGTGGGAGGCTGAGCCTCTCACAACCCCCTAACTATATATACTGACTCCGAGATCACTCTACATTGAAGAAAAGGGCAATTTCCGATAATGATCAACTGAATTTTTTTCCCAAGGAAAAAATTCGTAGACATGGCCATTCGCAGTTTACAGTGTTCGCTGTATATGTGTCGATTATGTGCTCAAAGAAGAGACTCTTTGATCACATAATATAGACCCAGCAGCAACACGTAGATAGCCTGTACACCACAATCGAGGAGGAGAAGAACATTGTGACAGATGTCAAATGGGGTTATTTGATTATGTACCGCTTCAGATAAGTAAGATCAGAGAGTTGTACAATGGCTTCATGGTCTGCTTTAACTGAATGAGTGGTAAAAGAATGGTGTTTAAGAACATGGAAGCAAAGGAGTCCAGTGAGCAGCACTCTAATAAAGGAATTGAGGTACCTGACCTGCAGTCTGAGAATGTAATGAGATAAAGAGAGAGAGGAAGCAGCTGTGCAGGGATGCTGTTTGTGTATGAGCACATGTATGGGATGAAGGAAAGTCTTGTCCAGCAACATTAGATGTCTTAATTTATTAAATGTGGAAAAGGTCTTTTTGGCCAGGCTGTGGTCACAAGATCACAGAAATATTTATATAAGTTCTTAACTACTGGACAGCTTAAAATACAAATTCCAAGGTATTAGTAGGAGAGATGTTCTGTAATTGATTTTAACAATTCTAGGAGATGACATTGTCCATAGCTAACTAACAGCGTGCTACCCTATGCCGGAGGAAAAAGTTGAATTAGACCTGCAGCTGTGGAATCCTAGTATAAAGTCTAGTGCATATAAGAGCTTTTATCCCCAATATTTTATTCCCTTTTCCTACAGTTATGATTCCTTTCATAATTATAACTGCACACCAGGAGAAGAGAACTGGATAACTATTGCACAGTTTGCACAGACAAGGATGGTCTACATGGAAGAAGAGTTCAGCCTTGATAATATGATGTGACACATCAGCTGTATAACAGCTTTGCCGCTACAGCTATCATTTTACTGACTCTGAGTTTTCTAATCTCTTGCAATCTCAACAAAAGAAAGTCAAGGTAGAAAGCCCATGAATTGTACGCTGCTAGAATGCAAGATGTTTCTCCTACCCTTCCAAGCAATATATCCTCTGTACAAATTAAAAGCTGCAACTCCACATTGTATTACTTCTGTGTGAAGTATGTGAAATATTTCATCTCACCCTGCATTATAATTTCACTCTGTAAGGTTACCTGCACACCTCTGAGCCAGATCTCTGCTCACGCTCACTCTCCCTCCCATATTTGTCTCTGATGTCCTTATAATTGTCTCTTACATTTTTCTTTCTTCTTCTTTTTATCTATTGTGCTTCTCCCTTAATTTCTAGCCTGCCTTCTTACTTCTACTGACCAGTTTTTACCCCTTCTAATGATTTAGCCTAGCCCTGAGCTCCTGGATAACCCTTAACTGACTTACATCTTTTTACCTTGCACTCCTTTCTGAGTTAGCCTGCACTAATACTTACCTTCTCTTTTTCTATGTCAATTCTCTAGCAACTGCATTCTCAGCCATCTATTTCTGCTTTACACATTGTTTTTCTTCACTATTCATTGTTTGCTGCATTCTGGTCTTACCTGCTCCATTCGACCACACTACACTTGGGTTCACTCTGCTCTACAACCCTACCCCCATTCCCACCCACCCCGAGATCAATTACCTTTATAGATAACCACCTTAATCCCACCCCTTACCATCACCAACTTCCTGTAACCCTAACCTGTCAGAATCCACCTATTCCCACCTTAATCCACTCCTTCCTCTCTTAACTCTTACTGCACTCCAGCCTTCTATACTTCCCACCCTTCCTTCCCTTCCTATAACTCACACAGTCTTATCACATTCTCTCTTTCTCTTCTCTCTTATATAATCATACACCACTAATATGTCATTATTTTTCTCTCATCCTCTCTTCACCTCCCTCATCTCATCCACTCTTCTATTACTATTCTATTGCCTAACCTCATACCACACCCAACTAATCCAACATCACACACTTTAAAACCCACTACAGCTCTTCTATATCACCTTCTTTCTTCTCCTGTACAGAATTCACTCTTCCCAAAATCAAACTACCTTCCAAAATCTATCCACTCTGCAGAACAAAACAAAAATATATATCTCCCCACTCCTTTTTATCATTTCTCCTCCATCTTCTCAACACCCTCCAACTCTCTGGAGATGTTTATCATAATCCTGGTCCACAAACTAACCAACCTGCTCCTTAAACTGCCTCACAAATCCCTCTGTACACTCCTAACCTAAATCTAAAATATATTTCCTTCTACTCTATCAGCATTCACAGTATCCTTAACAGGATAACATAATTTCATTCATGGATATCTCAATATTTCCCTAACATAGTTACTCTTTCTGAGACTTGGCTTAAACCATATAACACTGATAATGAACTTCTTCCCTCAGGATACAACATCCTACACCTTGATCGAACCCATAAAAATGAAGGTGGAGTTGCTATTCTGTAATCAGACCTCATTACCCTTACCCCACTTCCTAACCCTCCTCCCTCTTTTTACCCTGACAAGCTTCTCTTTGCCAACTTTAAACCCAATACCCATAAAGCTATAACAATAGTTGCTATCTATATACCACCAGGTGATAACATATCCATGCTAGAGATGAATCTAAATTGGATGTCTGACCATCTACCTAATGAGACCATCATACTTGGTGATGTTAATATCAGCTGGTATACCCTCTATTCTAACTCCCCTACCAACTGCCTTAACCTTTTTGGCTACAACACAACTTATCTCATCTCCCACTTTTTACCATAAACCCACCAATGCTAGTTCTATCATTGACTGGATTTTAGTTTCCAACCCTAACCTGTATCACAACCCAGAAACACTACTGACTCCATCAATGACCATTGTCTATTACAAATCCTCCAACTCTTCCCCCACATTTCTAGACCCCACAAATTCAAAGAATTTTGGAAATGAACAACCTTCATTCCTGTGACATTCAGTAATACTCAGCTATTGACTGGTCCATCCTCTTTAGCTTACCTCTTGATGAAGCTGTCTCATACTTTAACTCCATCTACGTTAACACACTCAACTCCCTTGCCCCTCTTAGAACTATTAGAGTCAAATCCCACAACTTCTCCTGGCTAACCACCTCTACTCAGTCTCTTATACAAAAAAAGGGACTCTGCCTGGAAACTGTGGTCCAAGACTAAATCTCCCTCTAACTTCCAAAGATATAGGGAACTCTGTCATCTCACTAAAAACACATTAATAATGATAAAATAAATTTCTACCACCAACCTCAGACTGCACAATCTAGAAACCCTAAAAAGTTTTGGAATGCTATCAACCAAATGCTCTACCCAGGCAATACCTCAGCACCCAATCCCTGCCCCAACAATACACCATTTGAAACTACATCCATTTTCAATTCATACTTCATTGGCACCATAAATAAACTTACAGAGACTTCCAACTCATCCAATCTCTCATCACCCACAGCTCCCCAACAATAAAACTCCCCCTTCTCACTAAGGCCCGTTCCCACAAGTTATATTAAAAAAACTCATCCTCAGACTTAAAACATGATCCCCATCAGCTGACAATCTGCCATCTTTCTTCCTAAAAACTGCTACCACACCAGTAGCATTCCCTGTCTCCATCCTCATAAACTGTTCAATAATTGAATCAACTGTTCCTACTCTTTGGAAAAAAATCTTTACTATACCCATCGACAAAGGTGGAAACTGCACAGAACTTTCTAAGTCTCACCAATTGCCATTCTTTCTCTCCTCTCAAAAATGCTTGAACACTGCATCCATAAACAACTCATGACCCACCTCACTCAAGGAAACCTGATCACCCCTACCCAGCATGGCTTTTGCCCACACCACAGCACTTCTACTGCTCTCATTTCCTTTACCAATATCATTTCAAGTTTTATTTAGTATTTTGTCCTATACCTTAGTTCTGAAAAGTTGAAATGTATTTTGCGTTCTATTTTTGAGCCAATCTTTCCAGGCTTTGTCATACTGTTCCACTAATTTCTTAGTTTCTTTTGTTAGCCATTGTACAGGATTGAATTTGACCCTTTTGTAGTTACTGGGGCAAGGTTATTGAGAATTGAAGTATGTGATAAATGATTTTAAGGGCATAGATTTTAGTATTTTCCATTTATATTTATTTAAGGATTTGATAAAAGCATGTTTGTCAAAGTTGTTTGAGTTATGAATTTGGTTGCAAATTGTATGCTTATCTTGGATATTGTAACTTCTGAGAGGATAACTAGGTTGATGGTCACTTAGGCTGTCTGGAAGGCTGCCCTAATTTTGTTGCATCTGTTAGTAAGAATCCAGTCTAAGGTTGATTGCCCACCAGTAGTTCTACAGAGTCTAGTAAATGATGTAATTAACTGTGTAAATCTGTATAGATTTATGGAATCAGATGAGGTGTTGCTATTGATAAGCTCCAAGTATATATTTAGGTGTTCTAATGTTATTGTTTCATGTTGTATGTGGTAGGATATACAGTATGGGATATTTTCCACAGTGGTAATGTTTTTACCTGGTGGGATATAAATATATATATATATATATATATATATATATATATATATATATATATATATATATATATATATGGATGCTAAAGAAAGTGTTTTCCTATAACTGATTTTGAGGTGTGCTATATGTAGCTCTGCATTATAAAACTATGGTATCTCCTCTGCATATGTGGTTATGTTTAAGGAATTCTTTTAGATTATGATGATTCTGCCTTTACATTTATTTGTCCTACCAGGTCTAACTGTATTGAAAGCAGGTGGGGCAATTTCATTGTCATTTATGTCTTTTTCAGCCTGGTTTCTGTAGCTATAATTATGTATGCCATAGGTTGTATTGCATATGGTTCTAAGAGTGATATTTAGGAAAAGGCTGAAATTGTGAGATGGAGGGGAAAGGAAAATGGTACATTTATTACTGTGCTGTTACTGTTTTTTTTGTGTGTAGGGCTGACGTTTGAGTGAATGTCTCCACTGAGTTTTTGAGTGAAAATCTTATGAAGGAAAGAATGCAGCCAAATTAATTTGTGCTTTAGTTTTATTGGATTTTGTATTCTAACTGTTAGAAAAATATGTATTTAAATATATGTGAAATGCTAGTTTAAAAGCAAGGTAGTTTATAATGCATTTTATTCTATTAATCATATAACAGAAGGGATAAAATTAATGTGTAAATGCATGTCGCTTCTGAAACTGCAGTGTGCTTTGACCCCTGACCCTGGCAGCTGCCAGCTCAGCAAGCTTAATGTTTTGCTTTTCATAAGTGATTATCTGCTGGGTCAGGAAATTAAAATGTGTAAATCTTCCGCTCCTTCCTGATAAGATAACGTGTCCTTGTAAATAATTAAATCTTCCCTTCCTGATGTAGTAACTTGTCCCTGCAAGATAAAAACACAGCTGGTGGGAAAGTGAAACAGTGAACAAAGAGATGAATTTAAAGTCTGAATCTGCTATTGTATTCGAACTGATATGAGACCTTTAAGAAGTAACTTTACAGCAAGACATTATGACTGGCCAGCTGGATAGCAAGGCCGTATTGTATCTAAAGGAAAAGTTTTTTTAAATGTACTGCATCAGCATTATTAGATGAATAGAATACTGTTAGTAAAAGTGATGTAGATGCCTTGTGGCTAACCACGTCAGTAAGGTGGGCATAACTTGAATGTAAACACTATAAAATATTCTGTACTTCCTGCATCATGTCAGACAAAATTCTGTACTTGTATGGTTTTTTTGCCTCCTGGTGTACACTAGTAAACTTTTGAATCTGAACCTCCTGTGTATTGAATTTTGATTTTTTATTTAAGAGTTTGGTCCTTTCGAGATGGAATTCCCTTTGTAAGCTGCAGATCAGAGTGTATCGGTGGTCGAATACTGCGCAGGAGAAGTTACCAAAATGGTTCTTCTTGAGTGAAAAGACCTCCGACTGAATTGTCGTGTGTAAAGAGGCTGGCCACTTTCTGATCTGTGGCCGAAGAGCGGAATTTGACCATTTTCAAGACCAGGAGGCTCAGGTAGGAATAATTTGCCTTTTTTCTGTTTTAGATCAGGGACTAGGTTACAGTATATTGTTGTCAAGATTTGTTTTTGCAGATCAGGGACAAAAGGAAGTACTGTATATTTTGTCATAGATCAGGGTAACAGACTAAGGTAGACAGTTATTCTAGATAAACTGTAAACAGGAACTAAGAATTTGACATCGCGTGATAAAAAAAAAGGGTTACGTAACATTTTCTTTGACATGGGTAATCAGTGCACTAAAACCTCGCGAGATCCGCCCCTAACCGAAGACGCAAAATACATGCAATTACAGCGTGCTGATAATGTTAGGTGTTATACGAAATGGGTTAACAAATATGAATTTGATGGTAAACTAGATAAACTTACACTAGTTAAACTCCTTAAACAGCTTAAATCTGATGCAGGAGGTCAGGCAAAAAAGCAACGCCAACTAGGCATACCTCAAGCACACAGGTGGATTGAGGAAGCAAATCGTAGGGAACAGAAGCTTAAAAATTCAAAAACATTATTTTGAGACAAAGAGGATAATAACTTGGTAATAGCTACAGCTCCTCCTCCTCCTCCCTTACCCCCCTCCCTTACCCTTTTCAGGATATGAAGCGAGTGGACAGGCTGGTCCGCCTCCACGTTATCCTGAAGTTTCACTAAGACTACAACCATTTGTTAGAGATCCTATTGAGACTAGGTCTCGAACACGTAAAACACATAGGGACACAGAATCATACCAGAAATATGCCCACTTATAGAAGTTCCAAATCCTCAGGCAGGACAGGAAGGGCAGGATCCAGCACTCTTAGTATATAGACCATGGACACTGGAAGATATCCGGAAGGCTACTGAGGGAATCCCCCATCCGAAAGTTAATTTTACGAAATTTTTAGAAGATTTACAAGGCATGAGGTTAAGTTACCACTTGATTGGGGAAGAAGTAGAAAAAGTAGTAAGACAAATTATAGGTCCAGATTGGCACATGATTTGTGGCACCTGGAATCCTCATAATGCAGAACTTAGGCCACTCCCACATAGTGACGCAGAGTTAGACAACAGAGTGAAAGGTCTGACAGACAGAATCTCTGAGAAATGGAAACCTAGAGCAGACTGGACTTGCATTAATCAATGCATACAACAGGAAAATGAGACATTAGATGGATACTATGCTAGATTATTAGAATGTTTTAATAATCATAGTGGTATGTCGATTCCTGAGAACCAAACGAATGATTCCCCATATGAACAACAATTAAAAAATGCATTTTTGAAAGGTTGCATTGCACCTATTAGTAGCTTCATTACGAAGCATATGATAGATCATCGAACAGGGAGGCTACAAGCCTTACTCGAATACGCTAGACATGCTGAGAGACATTTTAATAGTAAAAAGAAAAAGAAGGCACAAGTCTTCACTGCTGAAGTCGGAGCTGAAGTATTTGTATTACAGTCAGGTAAAAAGGCCAAGAAGAATGCCCAGGGAAACAAACAGTCTGACAAACGATCAGAAGATTTTGAAGAGAGGAAAAAGAGAGGTGAATGTTTCAAATGCAGGAAAAAAGGGCATCTAGCAAGGGATTGTAGGCAAAACAAGAAGGTAATTACAGAAGATAAAGGGGATGAGGACTGACTATATGATAGTGAGGATACATCATATGAAAGTCAGGAATCACCAGTAACAGCTAGAATAGAAAAGACAAATGCAAATGTAGTAGAAGGAGTAGAGGAAGTACAAATTGACTTAGACGAAAATGGAAATGAAATTTTAGATTTAGCATTGTTGAGCCTGGAGCTCTACCTAGCAGATACAAAGCCAGAAGTGACATTTCTGGTGGAGGGAAGGGAAGTCAAATTCCTGTGTGACTCAGGAGCATCACGGACTTTGATACACCCCTCCAAGTTACCAGAACATTCCGAATCACCTGATTATATATTAGTAAAAGCAGCAAATGGACAGCTATACAGGGAGCCACTCTCCCATGATATAGCAATAACTGACCCTGTTTCAGGTAGGACCCAGAGAAGTAAAATAGTTGTTTCTGCAAAGTGTCCAGTAAACCTATTGGGCAGGGACCTTATGCAGATATTTGGCATAGCAGTAGTTCCAACTGTACAAGGTATGGAGGCACAGAGACAAATGGATACCTTTGTAGTGCGATCAGAGGGTGAAACCTTTCATTGGTACAGCCAGGACCTAGTCACGACTGGTCCAGGGGCAGTGACCGAGGAGCTGATGAACATAGCCATCAGTAAAGCCCCCTCCCTTGACACTGATCAACAGCATTTGTTACACTGTACTCTATATTACTGTACCACACCAGGACCTGATAGAGAGTATGAGCAAGAGCTGTTTAGAAATCGTGCGACTAGATTCGTTTTGCGTACTTTGTACTGGGATACTGAGGGGAACAGTGTAGTTAGCGGTTCATTACCTCAAGAATTCCTTGCATTGTATAGATCAAATTGGTTGCCACATGTCAGCCTGACAAAGAACAAAAGTGTTAAATGGGCAGACTTAGGAGAAAAAGTAACAAGATGGGAGAAACAGGCTGATTTAGAACTGTCAGAACAAGGGATACAAAAACAAAAACTGAATTGGTTGACACAGACACATCCAGCTGTACACTTGCAATCTAGCAAGGACAGCTGATTAGCATTTTTATTAGATGACGAAGAAAAGGCCTTGTGTGAAATTCCAACAACTCTGTGGTTAACAGGCAAGTCAGATGTAGGACTTATTCGAACAGCAGGACCAGTTACAATTACCCCAAAGTCAGCTTTTAGACCACTAAAAAAACTGGGTGAGTCCAAAGTGGGAAGGTCCGTACCAGGTTTTGTTGGCAATACCTACTGCAGTTAGAGTGGCCGAGAGGATGTCCTGGGTTCATTTGACGCATTGTAAACCGGTAAAGAACTTTCAACTTGATAAAAACTTTGAGACTGATACACAACCAGACCGAGATGGCCAAAAGCAAAGCGAATAGAAGTTTAGATCAACCTCAGAGATGTTGCATAATCATTTTGTTATGTGTACATTTATTAACTGTAATTGTGACAATTTTTCTCTTGCTGTGGTTCATCCTACACACAACCACACAAGTGAAAGTGGGAAGGCGTGATGAAACGTCTATAGACTGGCATCCAAATTTTAACACATACCTGGCCATGAAACGTGTATATGCAGAGACTATGAACATTTCAAATTGCTGGGTTTGTACAGCTATACCAACAGCATATGGAGGACTGATAATGTCCGCTGTCCCTTTGGGGATAAATGAGACTTGGGAGAATTTACTTTTCGACACAGGAACTGTGAGATCACAGGACAAAATAGCTTTATTTTTACCTGTCACACAAAAAGGAGTTGTATGTTTCTACAAAAACGACACCCTCCAGGTGGGCTGGAGCAATTGTAATATAACCATATCTTACCGATGTTATATTAAGAATGGTAATGGCAATACTTTTTGCAATACTAATTATGACTCGTATTTAAACTCATTGAAAACAACTATGAGTGACATTCAAAAAACCCTGTTTTGTTTAAACAATTGTCAGTTATAGATCAGAAAATGTTTCATGCAGGGCTGATGCGTATTAGTACTAAAGTAGAAAACTGTTATTTTATTTGTGGGAAAAAGGCATATAAATGGTTACCTGAGAATTGGTCCGGCAGTTGTTTTTTGGGTTATCTGGTTCCAGCAATAAGGCACACTGCAGAATTACCTTTGGGTAAGATACGAAACGTAAGGGAAATAGCTTGAAAATCTGAAGGTCCAGTTAAGAAACCTGTGAATCCAGTTGGGAAGATCGAAGCTGGTTGGAAAGACCATAATTCAGTAAAAGACAAAAGTGAATTGACTCATATGGACTTGGGTGACAGTGTTATATCCTGGGCAGGAATACTACCAGCCTATGGAGCAGTCAAATCGATCTGGGAGCTGAGGAAGTTGTCGAAACTTCTCGAAGTAATGAGTAATGCAACTTTTTCGCCCTAGAATTGGTGACTGATGAACTGAATGCAATGAGAACTGTTGTGCTACAAAATCGGATGGCTCTTGACTTCCCCCTAGTGGCGAGAGGTGGTACGTGCGCGCTTATCAAAGAAGAATGCTGTGCTTTCATCCCTGACAATTGCCACGAGATAAATAATCACCTAGAGGTAATTCAGCAAGTATCAGCCATGACTGAACCAGGCCCAAACCCACTGACTGACTTCTTCCAGAATCTGTTTGGGGGGTGAGGTTCCATCCTAATGAACATTCTAATTGCTATTTGTGTGGGTATACTCCTAATAGGAGCATGTGTTTGCTGTGGAATTCCCTGCATGAAACGATTAATCAAAGATTTTGTTGATGTATCTGTTACTGAAACTTTCTACCAAGATATTGAAATTGAAAGATTGATTTCAGATGACGCTTTTTCTGAAGTATAGATTAAATGACTCGCCTAGCTGAAAATCCTGAGTGGGAAAGGCTAGGAGATGAAATGACACTATGCATACTTCAAAATAGAATAAAAAGTATTAATAGGGGGAAAATGTTAGAAAAATATGTATTTAAATATATGTGAAATGCTAGTTTAAAAGCAATGTAGTTTATAATGCATTTTATTCTATTAATCATATAACAGAAGGGATAAAATTCATGTGTAAATGCAAGTAGCTTCTGAAACTGCAGTGTGCTTTGACCCCTGACCCTGGCAGCTGCCAGCTCAGCAAGCTTAATGTTGTGCTTTTCATAAGTGATTATCTGCTGGGTCAGGAAATTAAAATGTGTAAATCTTCCACTCCTTCCTGATAAGATAACGTGTCCTTGTAAATAATTAAATCTTCCTTTCCTGATGTAGTAACTTGTCCCTGCAAGATAAAAACACAGCTGGTGGGAAAGTGAAACAGTGAACAAAGAGATGAATTTAAAGTCTGAATCTGCTATTGTATTCGAACTGATATGAGACCTTTAAGAAGTAACTTTACAGAAAGACATTATGACTGGCCAGCTGGATAGCAAGGCCGTATTGTATCTAAAGGAAAAGTTTTTTTAAATATACTGCATCAGCATTATTAGATGAATAGAATACTGTTAGTAAAAGTGATGTAGATGCCTTGTGACTAACCACGTCAGTAAGGTGGGCATAACTTGAATGTAAACACTATAAAATATTCTGTACTTCCTGCATCATGTCAGACAAAATTCTGTACTTGTATGGTTTTTTGCCTCCTGGTGTACACTAGTAAACTTTTGAATCTGAACCTCCTGTGTATTGAATTTTGATTTTTTATTTAACACTAACATACTTAGATTTAAGATACCTGTAACTGAAAAAGTCTAAGAAGGCTTGCTGATACAGTATGGGTTCTGTAGTGATTGCTATACTTGGTAACTGTTGGTGTAGTGTGGGTCTGTAGGAGTATTAGTTGTATTTAGTAATATGCTGAGGAGTACAGTACTAGCGTTTGAGTCAGAGTCATTTCTTATGACATATAACTTAGCTTTTACTAAAGATAATAGTTTGTACTGTAAAATGTTACTGGGCAAGCGTAGTTACAGTTACAGCAGTATAACTTCTAAAAGGACATGATGGGTTGCAGTAGTTTAAGTGATTTAGAGATGCTAGTTTCAGGGCAACTGCTATTGGGTCATGTTCTGATTGTTTTCTTGCAGAGATAGGCTGAGAGAAGTGGAGTTAGGATATTTTAAATGTAGACTAGGAAGGGGTGGGTGAAAATTGGGGGTAGGGAAGGGGAGCTGAACCTGAGTGTAACAAAGGTGAATGGAGCGGGACCCACCCACTGAATTAACAATGTAACAGTGTTGAGAAAAAGCAATCAGTGAGCTCTGGTTATGACAAAAGGCAATAAGGTTTCCAGAGATAGTAAACAATTGTATGAGATGAGCAGTGTAAAATAGAGGCTGAGAGGAAGAAAAGGAGAATTACAGGTAGCAACACACAAGTCTAGGAAGACTAAGCAGAGATTTACATGTGCGGTTAAGTATTTAGTATATTAGCTGCATGATACTGCAGTAAAGAAAGCAAAGAAAGGAGTAGTCTTAAAATTAAAGTGAAGCAAATAACTTGTCCCATTTTAGTGGAGGTAAGTAATAAGCTATGTGCTGGCTGCTATTTTGGCCTACACAAAAAGCTTTTATTATGGGTAGCAATATATAACAGTGGTATAAGTTTTGTTGTGGGTTCTGTGGAGCCACATCCTCTAGTACAGAGAATGCACCATACAGCTACCTGCATCATATAAGTGTACATGGACACTCAGCTATCTCTCTAGTCAGATTCTACTAGCTGTATGTCTTAGCTTATGTTAGCTTTAATGGATCACGCATAAATATCTATTTTGACTGCACACACTTGGTCCTTTCAAGGATGGACTTCAGGAGTGGGTATCAGTCGCTGGACAGTGATAATTCTTATGCAACCTGTGCAGCGTATTAGCAGGAGCTGATGTAGTCAAGGTCAACAAAGTAGGAATAGAGATTGCCATTAAGATTCCTTTGAAATGAACACAGATGTTTCCATCTTGCATCAGCAAACCAACAACTGCACTAGAAAATCTCAGCAGAAAACCATGGAAATCAGATTTCATTTGTGTGTTTTTTTTTGCACTATAAAGATTGCAGGAGAATGCATAGGCATACTTTATGTGCTTGTGATACTCATATGGTTGTTTTTTTGACAGACTTTGGGTTCCTATGATGCCTTTCATTGTAGTCAGGAGTGGAGATGCAAACAAGTGTTCTGTTGAAGAAGTTTCATTCAGACTAATAGACTTATCATATCTCGGGTAGAATGAGGCCTTGGCCTACAATCACCATACATGTGACCCGCAGACTACAAAAAACATCTACTTACTAGAAACCAGTTGGTCTAATCTCCATTCCATAATAAAGCACTTACTACACAAACATGGCATAGGAAGACCTTTATTGAACAACATTCTTTAATTATAGAATCAATTGATCAATCATAAAATGTATTAATCACAATATGAGCATAAAACGTCCACATAATAATTTAACAGTGGCAGCATCTCATCTCCCAGTCACCTCTGTCCCATCACAAAATAAACAGTGTTACCCCAATCATTCGCTTACTCTGACTTTATCATGAAAGCATGCCACGACTCACTTTCATTCCTAAACAACCACCTTATAAAATCCAGCAAATAACACCAGAGGGTGAACAGAAGAGGGACGTACCAACCCCTCTTCTCCATTTACCAGAATGACCAAAACTGTTCCCCAACACTTATACTGTAGAATAGCATGTGTGTGTTGTACATTTAAGAAGCGTTTCAAGGACAGCATGTGCATATAAATAGCAAGCAAGTGCTAGCTTCAGTGCCATTTTGAGAGTGCAGCCAGACAGTGAGCTTGTATGAGTGTGATAGCTAGTTTGTTTATAAGTTTATCTAAATTAAAGTTATTAAGCCACAATTCTGATGTGTTTGTACATAATAAAGCTGCTTGAACAGAACCCACAAATGCTCGTCTGTTTTATTCTGACTGGATGAGCCACATGGTGTCAAAACTGGGATTCCAGAGACTGCTTTTTAGAGCTATGAGGTGCAGAGTTAACAGTGAAGGTAAACTAAGTGAACTGAGGACAAAAAAGGGCCAGAAATGAACTAAAGTTAATGAAAACTTGCACAAATGATTTATTTATTAAAAAAGATAAAACGGGGGATTACAAGGGCGCAGAACACATTATTAAACAAGCAAGAGGCACAACAAGTTTATTAATTAAACAAAAAGTTTAAAATTAAGATATTTGATAAAATGTTTATCAGAAAAGCACATAAGGGGTTTGGAATTACTGTGGCATCACAAAATGAGCATGTTTAAAGTAAAAAGGACATGTTTAGAGTAAAATGAGCATACAAAAAGTGTAATGGGCATGAAAAAAGATTAAATGAGCAAAACAAATATAAAAAGGGCAAAAAGGGCACATTAAGCATAAATAAATCAAGGTGACTACATGTTTTTTGGCAAACTACTGTGTTTTGGCATAAACTACTATTTTGCATTGATTGGAGCTATTCAGGGCATCACTAGGGTTATTCAATCTCAAAGTGTGTAAAAGTGCTTACAGTGTGTGCTTATAGGTCCATAGGTGTGTACTAAAGTTACACACTAAAGGTGTGGACAAAACGTTATACTATAGCTCTGCTCAGCTTAACAACAAATTCAATCCTCGAAAATTTTGGTTAACTCTCAACAACATCCTCTGTCCTGGAAAGCCCTCTAATCCCTCCCCATACCCTAACTCTTCTTCTCAGGAAACAGCTACCCTCCTGAATAAACACTTTATCTGTTCCATCCAAAATCTGGTAACCTCTAAGCCAAACTCTACTTCGACACCCACCTCTCCAAGTCCCACTAACACAACTTTGTTTTCTTTTGAGCCAGTTCCCATTACTTACATCAAATCTCTACTACTCAAGCTAAAACCTTGCTCTCTTTCCACTAACAGTCTATCTCCTACATTCCTCAAACATGCTGCTGACTCAATTGCCTATCCTATATCTATACTAATTAATCGATCTATTCTGGAATCAACTGTCCCCACCCTTTGGAAATCTTTCTTCACGAACCCTCTTCATAAAGGTGGAAACTCCACTGACCCCTCAAACTAGTGACCCATTGCCATTCTGCCCCCCCCCTCTCCAAGATATTAGAAAAATGTATTCACTCATAGCTTCTCAATCACCTCCTCACACACCACTTACTTACCCCTACCCAACATGGATTTCGTCCTCACCACAGCACCACCACTGCCCTCCTCTCCTTCACTCATATCATTGCAGAGGCCCTAGACAATAATAAACTCATTTCCTGTTTCTTCCTAGATCTCTCCAAAGCCTTCAATACTGTCTCTCATCCTCTACTACTATCCAAACTCACAAATCTCCACCTATTCCCCTCTGCACTTGCCTGGTTTAATAGTTACCTGTCTGGCAGGGAACAATCTGTCAAATGGCTTTCATCCTCCTCACCTTTCCTTCCCATCTCCACTGGTGTTCCCCAAGGCTCCATCTTGGGACCCCTTTTGTTTAACATCTTCACCAATTATCTTTACACCTCATGCAAAGAATCCTCCCTTATTCAGTATGCCGATGACTCCACACTTATATCCATCTCAAATAACATTCCTGAACTACACTCCCTGACCCAACAGGCCCTACTATCCACTGAACAATGGCTCTCTCACAACCTATTGATCCTAAATCCCAAAAAGACCAAACTCCTACTTTTCCTTCCTCGTTCTCTTTCTCATCACAAAACCTCCTTTTTTATTACAACTTCTAACAATACAACTATCAAACCTGACACCCACACAAAACTCCTAGGGGTCATTATCGATGATGAACTAAAGTTCAACCTACACATACTCCAATGTATAAAAAAAACAAACCAGAAACTAGGTCTGCTATATCGGAACAAAAAATTCCTAACCCCTAAATCTAGACTTACCATGAGCCAGGCACTCTTCCTCCCCTCCCCTCCCTCTTATACGCTGCCCCAGTTCTTACCAATATCCAGACCTCCACTCTAAACAAACTCCAACAGACTTACCATAAAATAGCCAGATTAATTACTAACTCCCCATACAACTCACACCACTGCATTTCTTTAAACTGTCTTCAATGTCTTGAACTTCCCCAATTTCTGCTATCTTATCAATTTCATATGCTACACTCTATTCTTTATAAACCCTCCTTCTGTCCATCTCTATCCTCCTTAGTCTCCATCTACATGCCATCCTGGACTCTACGTACTTCTAACCAACAATTACTTGATATCTACCACCCAAAAATGTCAGTAGGCAAACTACTCTACAAACACTCCCTTGCCCATGCTTGGGACAAACTTCCCCTTGACTTACGTTCAATCCCCCACACCTCACACTTTAAAAATGAACTAAAAGCTTATTTTCTCAACTCCAGAACCTGCCCTTGCCATGCCCCTACCTAGTCTTCCTTCACTTTATGTACCCTCAAAAGGACCATACTTAGTACCTCATTACACCTCTCTCTCCAATGTGTCTACTATGCATTTGCATAATTTTATACAAACAATTTTTTTTTATTGTTGACCGATTGAACTATATCAATGTAAAATTGTTACTTAGCTTCTTTTTAATGAAACTTTAATTTTATGCATGTAACCCAACATATGTGAATGTTTTTGCTATAACTGCTATTATATCAATATTGTTTAAAATTGTACTTGTTTAAAATGTACTACTGGTGCTTTTCTCCTCGGGTCTCCACTGAAAATGGGCCACAAGCCCAGTTGGACAAACCCGGTTAACAAATGTCAATAAATAAATATATAAATAAATAAATAATACTAGGCTAACAGCCCTGGAGCCTATATAAGCCTAGCCCATGAAGATTCCCTTGCATCATGCCACCCAAAGTTAGTTCCCAGTGCCCTTTTCAGGCAAGGCCACTGAAGTGATCACTGGGGTGAACTTCCTATTGCCCATCCACTCATCAAGATTTCTCTTAGAGGGCCAGTGAAGTGCTCTGCTTGACATGAATGGGAAGTTTGTTCCAGAGTATGGGAAGTCTCTGAGTTAGGAACCTGTCTCTCCAGCATGTTCTCTTTATTGTGGTAATGAGGTTTAGGCCCCTGGAGTGTGTGGCACAGAGGGATTGGGATTTCTTTATCTAGCAGCTGTGGGTCAGACATGGCTTTGTAGGTTAAGCAGAGATCACCTCTAAGTAGGTGATAAAAGACAGAGTATAGCTGGAGTTTTTTTAGTCTTTCCATATAGGGCATGTGTCTAAGGTCTAAGATCCTCTTATTGAGATATTTTTGTGACCTTTCCAGTTGTTGTAGGTGTCTAGTGAGGTATATACCAAAAGGGGTGCTGTATTCTATAATAGGTCTAATGAGGGATGAGTAGAGAGGGATTATGACCTCTTTCTTCCTGGATGAGAAACCGTTTGTAATGAGAAATTACTGTACATTTATTCTGAAGAGTTTATTTGTGTGCAAAGTGTAGCTATTTCTTAAAGTGCAGTCAAAATACAGTCAGTTAGAAAAGTTGGGCATGTCTATTTGTAGAGTGCCACCATTACAGAGTGTTTCTTGCACTGTAAAGAATTTTTTAACAAAGTACAGCCATATTAGGAAAGGTTCTGTGTTCTGTGTACTGTTTATTCACAAAGTGCAATTACTTCAAAATGTTTCTTACTCTGAGCTTCATCTGCCCAGTTTATTCACACAGTGCAGTTATTTTGAAATGTTTCTTACACTGATAAAAGGTGATTTCTTACAGTATAGTGATTTTGAGAGTATTCTTGTGCCCAAAAGACCTATTTCACAAAGTTCAGTTATTCAGAGGCTTGTTGTGCTATTGGGCATAGTTACAAATACTGGCATAAAGTTTAGGCATATCTGCAAGTGTGCATGATTGTAGTTAAAAGTGGACTTGGGTTGCATTGTGTTTTACTGTAATTTGTTGGCATGGCAAACAGATTTTGAAAGCCATCATCACTTGTATTTGATCAGAATATTGCAGAGAATTGGAGAATATTTGACCAAGAGTACAAGCAGCTTATTCTGACAAAGATGCATGCACTGGGGCATTCATTTTGCTAAACTTAGCTGATTCAGAGGCCATTGAAAGAGAACGCTCATTTGTGCATACACCAGCAGTATATGAAGGAGAGGGTAAAAACCATCATATTGTTTTAGAGGCTGAATCAAGGGAAGACCCTGAGTGTTTGAAATGCAAATTCAGGGAAATGTGTAACCCCAGTCAAATATTACATTAGAGAGGCATTTGTGTTACACAAGATATCAAAAGCAAGGAGAAACTTTTGCAGCTTATATTACTGACCTGAAAAAAAAGCTAAAATGTGTAGGTTTGGTGACTTAAAAGATGAGTTAATAAAGGATAGGCTTGTGTCTGGTATTAATAGTGCTGCAGTGAGAAAGATTTTGCTTTGTGACAGTGATTTAATGCTGAGCAAAACTATTGAGATTTGTCAAATCCACAAAGTTACAGAAAAGCATACAAGTATACTTGCAAGTGATAAGTGCATGGTTTCAGCAGGCTCCAGAGCAAATGTAGATGGCATGCAGCATGCAGCTAACAGAAGCAGGCCTAAGCACATGGCATCTGTAACCCTTGCGAATGTGGCAGGTAAAATCCATAGTTATCCAGCAAGTTCCAAGAAAGCTCAGTGCAGTACAAGGGTGAGTCAACAAAACCCAAATCAAGCTTTATTGTTAACTGTCACAGTTGTGATGCCTATCATGAGTCTAAAAGAGAAAGGTGCTTAGTACTTGGTCAGCAATGCCACAAGTGTAAAAAATTGAACCATTTTCAAAAGTTTTGCAAATCAAGTAAACCTCACACAGTTATAAAGAAGGGTGACTCAAAAAGCAAGTTAATCATCTAGAGAGCTGCAACTCTATTTTCTACATAGATGGTGTATCAGTAATTGGTGAAAAGGTCAATGCAGGAAATTTGTTGGCAAAGAATGAAGTGTTTTAGACTGTCCAGATCAATGGTAAATCTACCGAGCTCAAAGTAAACACTGATTCAAAGTGTAATGTTATGTCAGCAGATACTTTTGCTAAGGTGACGAAACTTGTTGCTTATGGAGGTGAAGAAATTCAAATCAAAGGCTCAGGAGTGCTTTCATGTTATTTGGCTAGGAACTCTTACACCTTGTTATTCTATATAGTTTGAAGACCTGTACAGCCATTGGTGGGTCTCAGAGACAGTTTGAAAATTAATTTGCTTTCTTTTACCAAAGATGTTCATCATATAAGCACATATCCTAGCTCCAATTTTGCTGAAGCAATTTTTTCATATGCTGATGTTTTTGATGACAAATTAGGCAAACTTCCAGTTGTGTATTCTATGAAGTTAGACCCAGAGGTCAGTCCAGTGGTCAGACTGGCAAGAAAAGTTCCAGTAGCTATGCAAGATAAAGTCAAAGCTTGGTTGGATACAATAGTGCAGCAAGTTGTAATTTGCCCAGTTACAGAACCTACCGAATGGGTGTCGTCCATGGTAGCAAGCCATAATAAAGGCTTAGATGAAATCAGAATCTGCATGGACCCAAGAGATTTGAACAAAGAATTAGAGACCACATCATCCCATGCATACAGTTGAGGAAGTTGTAGCCTTGATACCGAATGCCACTGTTTTTTCTGTCTTAGATGAAAAAGGTAATTTTGTCAAGTGATGCTTGATCGCAAATCTTCATTACTGACTACTTTCAGTACCCCATATGGAAGATATAGATTCCTCAGGATGCCATTTGGAATAAATTTTGCAAGTGAAGCCTTTCACTTTGCAATGTAGCAATTTTTTCAGGTTATCCTTGTGCCATAATAGTAGATGATTTATTGGTTGGAGGTAATGGTGAAGCAGAGCATGACAGAAACCTTAAGAGAGTTCTAGACAGAGCACGTGAAGTGAACTTAAAGCTCAATCCTCTGAAGTATAAATTCAGACTACCAGAAGTTACATATGTAGGTCATTTTCATGTGTTTACTAGTATTGGCTTGCAACCAGACCCATCCAAGCAAACAGCCATTCTTGAGATGTCAGCACCAGATAATGTTCAGGCTCTACAACATTTTCTTGGCATGGCCAACTATTTAGTCAAGTTTATACCAGACTTCAGTGAGTTGACAGCGCCTTTGAGAGCGCTGACATGCAAAAATGTTACATGGTCTTGGTTGGAACAGTACCAGAGAGCATTTGAAGACCTTAAACAGAAAATTGCCACCCCACCTACATTTATATACTATGATGTCAATAAACCAGTAACTCCTTCCTGTAATGCTTCAGAATTTGATCTTGGTGCAGTTGTTCTTCAAGAAGGCAGACCAGTAGCCCATACATCTAGATCTCTTACCCAAACTGAAATGCAATATGTTCAAATTGAGAAAGAACTTCTGGCAATAGTATTTGGATGTTCAAAGTTCCATGATTATATCTATGGTCGTGCTATTTAGATTGAGACTGATCACCAACCTCTAGTTACTATTTTAAAGAAGCCTATGCATTCAGCTCCAGCGAAATTACAAAGAAGGATGCTCAAATTGTAAAAGTACAATTCAAAATGGTCTATACAAAAGGCAAAGTTCTTTATCTGGCTGATACCTTATTCAGATTACCCAGACATATAAGGGAACAGCTTCATGCAGAGAATTTTGACTTTGATATCATGGAAGTGCATATTTTTTCTACCACAAGACCTGATGAGCTGAGAGATCATGCAAAGACTGATCCAATTTTGCAAGAGCTCAACCACTACATTAATGCTGGATGGCTGTCAAAGCAAGCTAGTGTACCACTTGAAGTTCAAACTTATTTTCCTTACAGAGATGAGATGTTGACGGAAGATGACATTATTTTCAAAGGTCCTAAAATTGTTTTTCCTGCTTCTTGCAATGCCAATACATGCAGATTTTGCATCGCGGTCACCCAGGTTCTGAATCTACCAAAAGAAGGGCAAGAGAACTAGTATTTTGGCCTTCTCTAGTAAAAGATATTGATAAAGTACTTTCTTCTTGTTCAGTATGCAATAGAACTAAACCGCATTTGCAAAAATGACCACTTCAGCTAAGTCAAGTTCCTGAACTACCTTGGTCAACAGTAGCCACTGATATATTTGAGTGGAACAATCCAAATTTCTTAGTGTTGGTAGACTCTTATTCAAACTGGTTTGAGATCGATTTACTACCTAATCTATCATCCACTACTGTTATCACTAAGTTGAAACATCATTTCTGACAATGATACCCAATTTACAAGTCAATTGTTTCAGAAATTTGCAAAAGAATGGGACTTGGTACATGTTACTAGTAGTCCAGAATACCCACAGTCAAATGGAATATGGAAAGTGCAGTACAGAGTGCAAAGCAATTACTAGAGAAGTCAAAGCGTGATAATACCAATGTCTTTTTGAGTTTACTAAATCTCAGAAACATACTCTGTGACAATATACTTGACTCACCTGCTCAGAGACTTCTATCTAGGTAAACCAGAACAATATTACCTATCAGTTCCAGTTTGTTGAGGCCTAAGGCAAAGAACAACAGAACAATCAGAGCCCAATTCTTCAGAAAGCATTCTTTTTAGAAGCCCAGCTATGATATATCAAGTAGTTTCTTTGTCTATTGAAAGATGGGGAGACAGTGAGGATACAAACAGCGAAAGGTTTTGACTGGATTGGTCAAGTAACAGGTATATGTACCAAGCTGAGATCCTACTTTGTACAACCTGAGGGTGTGGAGTACAGGAGAAATCACAGACATCTTCTTCCTGTACCAGAATCAATATCGCAGCATTGTTCCTGTGATACAGACTCTAGATCTCAGCACAATCCAGACAATGTTCCTGTTGCAGAATGCGTCTTAACTCCTACTTCCATTCTTGATGATGTTCCTGATGTCCCCAAAGTTGAACATTCAGTAGAGATAGTCCCAGTTGCTAGACCTAATTCCAATTTCTATGTCACATGATCTGGTCGTATTTCCAGACTTAGTGTGAAATACACAGCAAACTGGACATAATTGTCTATACATATTTAGTTCTGTATAATTGCATGTCAAAGAATTATTTGTATCAATTGTTTGTCAATTAATGTTGTCAATATTGCATGATTCATTTCTCAAAGAGGGAGGATGTAGAATAGTGTGTGTTGTACCTTTAAGAAGCATTTCAAGGACAGCACATGCATATAAATAGCAAGCATGTGCTAGCTTCAGTGCCATTTTGGGAGTGCAGCCAGAGGGTGAGCATGTATGAGTGTGATAGCTAGTTTGTTTATAAGTTTATCTAAGTTAAAGTTATTAAGCCTCAATCCTAATATGTTTGTACATAATAAAGCTACTTGAACAGAACCCACAAATGCTTGTTTGTTTTATCCTGACTGTACCAGCGACACTTTTACCAAACCATCAAAAAATGACAGGTGTACATTGAATAAATCCAATCCCAACTCACTTAGGTGTACTCCATCCTTTGTAAACCATACACAGTCCATATCATCGAAGTCCATATGAATGATAGTGCGAAAACTCAAGTTTCCCATTTGCATTGACAGGCTAAAATTAAGAAAAAGGTCAGGCATGTTCCAAAGCTATAAAAATGCCAGCATTCCTCCAAACCAAATGTGGTACCACTTCAGGTGAAACAATACTCATGCCAGAAAACCTACTGCCTAAATTAGCCAAGTCCTTCAGCACCATAAACACCAACTGCCATTTTGGAATGACACCTAAATCATTACCTGCTAATGAACTGTTAAAACATGTGGAATCCCAATCTAAAAACATGTCTGCAAACTCATCCTCGAGCTGATGCCACCTGACACCTTTGATATTGTGCGAAAAAACTCTCCACCCCTAAAGTTACAACCCCAGCTTGGATCCATCCAGTCTAATTGCAGCCTGTTTCACTGGCAATAAATATAGGAATCACCCAAAATGACCACTGTTTTACCTAAAAAAAGGGGGGGTTTATATTGACTAGTACCAAATAAGTTATCTAAGATAAGATAAAAAGGCACCTGAAGACCAACGTCCCACCCTTTTAATCACTTCCACTAGCCTACCTTCTCTTGCCAAATCTCTTGCCATTCTAATGCAAAATGATTGAGTGGAAAACCTCGCTCCCTGAAAGCCTAGACACTGGAAAGCCTTCCTTATCTCACACAAAAGCTGCTTGTCTGTTGTTGCCCTTCCACCCTGCAACTGGAGAACCAAATCCTGTGTATTCTCACCATGTGACAGCTGTAATCTTCTGTCCCACAACACCAGACACATTAACTTATCCCTCTCCTTCTTCAAAACCATCTGCATGCCCTTACCCATCTGGTCTATTTTTGACTTCCACAACCGTATCTCCACTGAGACAGGAAATACAACCACATCCTGCCATACAAGCAACCCAAGCGATCCATTCACCCTGAAACCTCCACTATACATCCATATTGAGAATGTCACCCACAGATTATAATCCACTGACTGTCCCTTAAATAACCTCAAGCCCTTCAACAAGACTTTAAGGGCCCATTTAGACATTGGCTAATGCCTATCAGTCCTCTTACCTGAAGCCCTACCCCATCCTTTCAACACTTGAGCTACTGCCCATGACTTCATCAATTCCTGCAACCCCACCACCCATGCAAATATGTTAATGGCAGGCAGATCTACCTTAATTGATGCACCACCCTCCCCTTAATCCAAGCCTGAGTTAAATGTTGCAGTAGCAGCTTCACTGACCAAACTCCTTCTTCTGGCAACTGTAAAACAAATTGATCAAACTCAGATAATGACCTACCATATGCCTTCCTCACTGAGGCCAACCAAGAGTGCTGAATCAGCCATCCTGTTATTCAGTGCAATCTGACACATCTCCTCTAGCAACACATTTGATTCACCCTCCACCTCCAGTACCATTCTCCAAAACCTGTGAAACTGAAAATGAGAAAGGCTGTCAGCAATCACATTCTTAGAACCCAGCAAATGTATACCTGTAAAGGAAAAATTTAACAAACTCTGCAAAACCAATTTCTGTAAAACTAACAATCTAGATTTGCTGTCTTTAACACCTGTATCACTGTAATATTGTCAGAATTAAAAAATCACCTCCCTATACCATAACAGCTCTTGCCACATCACTGAAGCCACCCAAATAGCCATCAGTCCCAAGAAAGCCACATCTTTTTCCCAGTCATTCTACCAGTCATATGGCCAATGAACTGCAAAACCATTCCCCCACAAAAAATGCTCCCATCCCAATGCCCCCTGCTGTATCTATAAGCAATTGCAATACTCCTGACTAACCCAACCCACTTGCCAAAAAGAAATTCCATTAAATTAAATTGATCTAAAAAGGACAATCACAATGCTTAATCCGAACAAAAAAGTTTACCAATCCTTCCCCAATGGTGTTTGCATCTCCCTCCTTTTAATAAGAATGCCACTGACCTACAAAATGTGCGACCAAGATGAATTGCCCTGTATGCAAAGTTCAATAGCTCTAACATCTCCACAATGTCCCACACTTTGTCCCTGTCACTTACCCAAACAATCTTCTCTTCCAAGTACTCTATCTTCTCAGTTGGAAGGCAAAACAAGCCCCACTCAGCATCCACTAGCAACCCTAGAAAAACTTCTGCATAGTCAACAGAAACATCAACTCCTCACATATTGGCAGCATACCTCTCAACATCTTAGTGCAAGAAATCTGGGCAAAGCCAAAAATAATTGGGGGACAAAGACCCAAAACTAGGGAAGTTTTTAAAATATTGCTCTTATAAACTTAGAAAGCTGCTAGAATAACAGGATTTGTGTTAGTATATATTTTCAGAAACAAATGACACAAAACTATAATGCATGCCATTATTTAGTGACTTCAATCCTTACTTGCCAGAAAAACATGAAAAAAGAGACAAAAATCTGGACATTCTGCAAAAATCTGGACAGTTGAGAGCTATGATTGGCAGAAATACCAGCATACTTTCCAGTGCCCCTACAAACCTTTCACATACTAACAAAAAAAAAAAAAATCATCAATAATATACAGCCTTCTGAGAGGCCACCCTTTGCTACCAAATCCAATAAAGTGTGGTGCTAAACTTTTCAAAGTGGCATAAGCCACGTAATACCTCAGTGGCATGGTTTTATCAAAAAAAAAATTGTCGGCTACTATGCCCACCAACGGCTACTCTTCTTCCCACACTGGCAGAAATTGAAATACCGATTCACTATCAACCTTTACCAATCAAGGATCATTAAACCCTGTAATGATTGTCACTGTTTCATTCAATGAAGCATACCGCACCTTTGAATCCTCTTTAGAAATGAAATCATTAACTGAATTCCCTTCTGGATAGGACAAATGGTGAATAATCTGAAATTCACCAGGCAACTTTTTAGGGACCAGTCCCAATGGTGACACTTAAAAAGTAGCAAAAGGAGGATAACAAAGGGAACTGACTGCCTGTCTACATGTAACTCCTTTTCCACCAAGACTTTCAATACCTCTTCCTTTTCCTGCACAGAATGTAAATTCTTACAGACTGAGCCATTCCTACAAACCTTAAACTTAATCAAAAACCCCTTTATCAACTCCTCCTCAACCTTCAAATTGGAAAATGACTCAGCATGTTACTCAATACCTGCCCATTAACAGATGAATGAGAAACCCAGTTTACCCCTCTGTCCCTGAAAAGATAAGCCTCCCCTTTGTCCTTGAAAATTGCCCCACCCACAAAGTCCCTGTAAGCCTTGAGACTGAGAGGATAAAGATCCCGTATCAGCCATGGAAGACCCCGAATTGACCAAATTCTCTTCCTGATGGCCACACTGAGCCACTGGATGCCCTCCCACACAATTTGAAAATGTATGTGAGAATCTGCATGCCTCTCACATGCAACGTCCTGCATTGAATGCCCATCATACTCCAGTGACCTTACTAGATAACCTACCCCATCAGTCAAAGCCCCCAGAATTATTCATAATGGTGGGCAATCAAATGTCTGGGTGCCTAACTTCCCATCTCAATGACTGACCCACCACTTTCCTATTCCAAAACTGCTGAACAGACCACACCAAGCATTCCCTACATGTAACCTTTACGCCTTACAAATTGTGAGAAAATAAGCCAAAAATGAGAAGGCCAGTGCATTATCCTTTTCCAACAAACTACCATGTAGTACAAGAATCCCAGCACCCAATTCTCCCACGTCCTAGCTTGAAGCCTTCCAACTCTCCTCCATCCCAATGCTGCTAAGGCCACTAAAAGATCCTTGTTATTCACCGCCTCAGATTCCAGCAATCACTGCACCCCTTCTGTATCAATTAATTCAAATATATCTATATACTCACCTTTCCAGATTTTTTCTTTAACAGATGCAAGAATATTCAGTGTCAAAAAGACCCCCTTCTGGATTGACTATAGCCTGAGTAGCTAACCAATCCCCTGGTTGCATTCCAAAAGCAGAACCTATGCCCTGCTGTAATGACCTGGCCCTATCCAGACACAATCACAAACTGCCTAATGAGGACCCTAAGCCAAATCCCCCATCCAGTATCTCCTGTTGTAACTGCCCCACTTGCCCAATAATCTCCTGATCCACCACACCGCTTACTAGTTCACCATTATTCTGTATTAGCTCCCTTTCTTCACACACCAATTGCCTACCTCCATGCCCACTAAAGCCTGCACTACCTCCATCTAATTTCAGTAAGTTAATCGGTACCTGAAGTGGCATTGGAAACTGTTCCAGTAGTCAGAACTTCACTGCAGCACTGGCCATTGGCTTTGGAGCCCACTTCCCCCATACCACCAAATCGCTTTTTGGTGCCTGTGCTCATCTCTTCATTTTTGACATACTGGACTCATCTGCCATAGGAGACTCCACCAGCAGCAGCTCTCAGAACAGTTCCTCTGCTTGCAGTACAATTGCTGCCCATCTCTGTCTCAAGCTGTGAAATCCAGCCATCTGTTCCCAGAAGTAACTATTGGTCATCGTGGATTTAGGACTTGCAGCAAGTTGATGCCTAAATCTGACCTCTACATGCTACATTTCTTACATAAAACTACATTAACTCCTCCTTACACATACCTCACTTCCTCTCTAACACCCTTCCCCCTTACGTTACCTCTTTCTTGCCTAATTCCCCATCATAATCTTTCCTGTACTCACCATTCAATATAACTATTCTCTCCTACCACCTCTACAACCTCCCTTTCCCACCATGAATCCCTAAAGCATCTCTGGATGAATTAGTTTGTTCCTAGGTACATTTGTCTCTACACTACCATCATTAGAAGGCAGAATCAAATGACATGGATCTGGGAAGTAATTGGACAGCTACTCAACATACAGTAAAGAGAAATACAAGTTTATTAAACTTAACGTAGTTTGACTGTAGCAGCTAACATAAAAATACATATCGTACAATGTGAAAGCCCACTTTACATGAAAAGTGCATAATAACAGGAAGGAAAATGATACAAAATATCTTTACACATTATCTTTAATTCTTTTAGTACTCAGCCAACTACCTATAAATTCAGCCCAGGTTGAATCTATGTACATCATCATTTTCTGTGTTGTACTTAACTCTTGATAGCATAACGGAGAACATCTGTCTTAGAGTTTTCTGCTTGCTAGTTCAAAATTTGATTTGAATTTCTTTTATGCAAGTCTTTTTATAATGTTGTGTCTACTTCCATGTGTCTTATGCCACAACCAGTACTAGATGAAAACATTTTCATAGCCTACTTTCCCAATTAACTCATAAGTAAAATGAAGCATATTATATTAGTGTATAATTAACAGAAACATGTATTAAACCTAGAGATTTTAGTAGTACACAGAGAACATACTGTTATTACCACATGGTGCATATACCTGTATATGTGATACTGCAGCGTCTGTATAAGTGACTTGCTGAACATTAGACAGTGAGTAAACTGATATTCTGCAAAAAGTCTCATAAGAAACCCCATGAATATCTGTACCAAATACTCAACCATGACGTTATTTACATCTTCATGTAAAAGGCCATTTAGCATTGGTAGTAAATGGCCATGCTGGCATTATCCTTCCTCTCTCCTTCTTATATATGCTGTAATGAAATAAAACAAATGGAAACTTATTCTGGCCTTTTTTGCTAAACTCACAGGTAAATATTAAAATATACACACACACACACACACACACAC